>NC_091299.1:32008882-32011382 GCF_038502225.1 Cherax quadricarinatus
GTGTGTGGGTGTGTGTGAGGGTGTGTGTGTGGGTGTGTGTGAGGGTGTGTGTGTGTGTGGGTGTTGGTGTGTGTGTGTGTGGGTGTGTGTGTGTGGGTGTGCGTCCTTGTGTGTATGCATATATTTGTACGCTCGTGTGCACATGTCTGTGCGTGCGCCCTGGTGTGTGTATGTGTGCGCGCGCGCGCTAGTGTGGGTGTATGATCCACTTAATATTTGTATTTATAACTCATTACAATTGTGACCAGGTGTGGACGTATCAGTGGTTCATTACTTTGTAATTTGTTCATGAATGTAACCATGTATAGGAGTGAAGCTGATTCATTACCTCTGTAACTTGCCATGATTAGTGACCAGATCTACCTGGAGTTCATTACCTTTGTAACTAGTTCAGCTATCATAACTTTGGGGTCCAGTCACTGGACCCATTATGTACCTTTGTAATCTTTTGACTACCGCCCACAGGATGGGTATGGGGTGCATAAAGATATTAAACTAAAGTGTGTGTGTGTACTCACCTATTTGTACTCACCTATTTGTGGTTGCAGGGGTCGAGTCCTAGCTCCTGGCCCCGCCTCTTCACCGGTTGCTACTAGACCCTCTCTCTCCCCGCTCCATGAGCTTTATCAAACCTCGTCTTAAAACTGTGTATGGTTCCTGCCTCCACTACGTCATTTTCTAGGCTATTCCACTGCCTTACAACTCTATGACTGAAGAAATACTTCCTACTATCTCTCTGACTCATTTGTGTCTTCAACTTCCAATTGTGGCCTCTTGTTTCTGTGTCCCCTCCCTGGAACATCCTGTCTTTGTCCACCTTGTCTATTCCACGCAGTATTTTATATGTCGTTATCATGTCTCCCCTGACCCTCCTGTCCTCCAGTGTGGTCAGGCCGATTTCCCTTAATCTTTCCTCATAGGACATTCCCCTTAGCTCTGGAACTAACCTTGTCGCAAACCTTTGTACTTTCTCTAGTTTCTTGACGTGCTTTATCAAGTGCGGGTTCCAAACAGGTGCTGCATACTCCAGTATGGGCCTGACATACACGGTGTACAATGTCTTGAATGATTCCTTACTAAGGTATCGGAATGCTGTTCTCAGGTTTGCCAGGCGCCCATATGCTGCAGCAGTTATCTGATTGATGTGTGCTTCCGGAGACATGCTCGGTGTTATACTCACCCCAAGATCTTTCTCCTTGAGTGAGGTTTGCAGTCTTTGGCCACCTAGCCTATACTCTGTCTGTGGTCTTCTGTGCCCCTCCCCCATCTTCATGACTTTGCATTTGGCAGGATTAAATTCGAGAAGCCATTTGCTGGACCAGGTGTCCAGTCTGTCCAGGTCTCTTTGAAGTCCTGCCTGGTCCTCATCAGATTTAATTCTCCTCATTAACTTCACATCATCTGCAAACAGGGACACTTCTGAGTCTAACCCTTCCGTCATGTCGTTCACATATACCAAAAATAGCACTGGTCCTAGGACCGACCCCTGTGGGACCCCGCTCGTCACAGGTGCCCACTGTGATACATCATTACGTACCATGACTCGTTGTTGCCTCCCTGTCAGGTATTCTCTGATCCATTGCAGTGCCCTTCCTGTTATATGCGCCTGATGCTCTAGCTTCTGCACTAATCTCTTGTGAGGAACTGTGTCAAAGGCCTTCTTGCAGTCCAAGAAGATGCAATCAACCCACCCCTCTCTCTCTTGTCTTACTTCTGTTATTTTATCATAAAACTCCAGAAGGTTTGTGACACAGGATTTGCCTTCCGTGAATCCGTGCTGGTTGGCATTTATACTCCTGTTCCGTTCCAGGTGCTCCACCACTCTCCTCCTGATAATCTTCTCCATAATTTTGCATACTATACACGTCAATGACACAGGTCTATAGTTTAGTGCCTCTTTTCTGTCTCCTTTTTTAAAAATGGGAACTACATTTGGCGTCTTCCATACCTCAGGTAGTTGCCCAGTTTCCAGGGATGTGTTGAAGATTGTGGTAAGTGGCACGCACAACATATCTGCTCCCTCTCTAAGGACCCACGGGGAGATGTTGTCTGGTCCCATTGCCTTTGTGTGTGTGTGTGTGTGTGTGTGTGTGTGTGTGTGTGTGTGTGTGTGTGTGTGTGTGTGTGTGTGTGTGTGTGTGTGTGTGTGTGTGTGTGTGACTCAACAATCAATATTTGCACCAATAACTCATTACAGTTGTGACCGGGTGTGGAAGTGTGAATTGCTCATTACTCTATAATTTGTTCATGATTGTAGCCAAAGTATAAACGTAAGGAACCATTCTACAGAATTCATTACCTTTGTAACTTGTGAGCTCATTACCTTTGTACCTAGTTCAGCTATCAAAATTTTGGGGGCCCAGTCCCTGGACCCATTACGTACCTCTGTAATCTGTAAATACCTTTGTAACTTGTCATGATTGTGACCAGACTTACCTGGAGTTCATTACCTTTGTAAATTTTGAGTTCATTACCTTTGTAAATTGTGAGTTCATTACCT
>NC_091299.1:32016382-32123418 GCF_038502225.1 Cherax quadricarinatus
AATAATAATCAACAGACTCTTGGACGTCACTACTGCTCGGTTTCAGCCGGACTTCTTTCTCTTTCTTTTTTAAGTGCTTCAAAAATGTAGTTATTAGTACCATTGGACTATCACACAATTATAAAATATTCCTCTTGAGCATGTGTATAGCCTGCCCTCTCCCTACAGGTTTGTGTATAGTACGTATGGGAATTTGCACCACCAATTAACAGAAACCCAGCAAAACGCAAACTATTATCGCAACTTTCGTTATTACGAATGTTCAAGAAAGGTCAAAGTATTTTATACACAGTGACATATTACTAGCCATTCTGGGAAAAAAATCCCTTGACTTTGCCTATTGCAAATAACTCGTAACTACGTACACATCTAAATTGAACCATAGCTTTGTAAATTGTTGGGTGTGATAAATAACTCATAACCACATACAAGTGATATTGTGAGGCTTCGGTGACTGAATTCATATCTGTGTAAACAACAAATAACAATTGTTACCATATCACAAACTGGTAAGTACATCTTACCATTGTTACTTGCTGAGACATGACAACATTAGGACCAATTCCCTTGATTCCCTCGATCCATTATGCTTCTCTGCAGCAATTTTTTGACTACTGGCCACACGATGGGTATGGCATGAATGTGTTAGGATATAGCTTTTGGTTTATGGTATTTTATTGTGAAGACGTCTCGCCCACCAGGGACTTCAACCAATTTTCATCGTTGAGAGTCGATTAACTCCTTGGTAGACAAAACGTCTTTTCAGTAAAAAGCCACAGTTCACATATTGTCTTATTAAAATACTTGTTGGTATATTCTGCCGTTGATAAAAATGGCGTGCATAGTAAAACAACTGAACTAATACTATTAGTCGAATCTTTGAACATACCTGAAACCTCAAGTAGGTTGTGTACATGTGCTGTGGAGATGAACAAATATTCCTGTGAGCCCCCCAGTCTGAGTGACTAAAAGGACCTCAATGGAACTAAACCAAGGGCTCCAGTGGAAATTAAGCCAAGGGCTCCAGTGGAAATAAGCCAAGGGCTCCAGTGGAAATAAGCCAAGGGTTCCAGTGGAAATAAGCCAAGGGTTCCAGTGGAAATAAGCCAAGGGTTCCAGTGGAAATAAGCCAAGGCCCCCAATGGAAATAAGCCAAGGGTTCCAGTGGAAATAAGCCAAGGACCGCAATGGAAATTTTATTTACTTTTTGCGGTAATCCTAGGTAATTGACATAATGTATGATAATTGTACTTAAGTGTACCTGTGCTTAAATAAACTTACTTCGATCCCTGGAACGGGTGGAAACACTGGGGGAGTGTTTCCTTAAGACACCTGCTCTTCCTGTTTACCTAGTAGCAAATAGGTACCTGGGTGTTAGTCGACTGGTGTGGGTCGCATCCTGGAGAGAATACCTGGAGAGGGTTTCGGGGGTCAGCGCCCCCGCGGCTCGGTCTGAGACCAGGCCCCGTGGTGGATCAGGGTCTGATCAACCAGGCTGTTACTGCTGGCCGCACGCAAACTTACGTACGAACCACAGCCCGGCTTGACAGGTAGTGACTTTAGGTGCCTGTCCAGTGCCTTCTTGAAGACAGCCAGGGGTCTATTGGTAATCCCCCTTATGTATGCTGGGAGGCAGCTGAACAGTCTTGGGCCCCTGACACTTACTGTGTTGTCTCTCAGTGTACTCGTGGCGTCCCTGCTTTTCAGTGGGGGAACGTTGCATCTCCTGCCGAGTATTTTGCTTTTATAAGGAGTGATTTTCGTGTGCAAGTTTGGTACTAATCCCTCTAGGATATTCCAAGCTTATATAATCATGTATCTCCCTTGCCTGCGTTCCATGGAATACAAATCAAGGGACTTCAACCGTTCCCAGAAATTTAGGTGCCTAATCATACTTATGTGTGCCGTGAAAGTTCTTTGTACACTCTCCAGGTCAGCAATTTTGCCTGCCTTGAAGGGGAAGTTAGTATACAGCAGTATTCCAGCCTAGAGAGAACAAACAATTTGAAGAGAATCATCACGGCCTTGGCGTCCTTAGTTTTGAAGGTTCTCATTATCCATCCTATCATTTTCCTAGCAGATGCGGTAGATACATTGTTGTGATCTTAGAAGGAGGGATCCTCTGACATTATCACTCCTAGGTCCTTCACATTACTTTTTCGCTCTATTGTATTGTTAGAATTTGTTGTATACCCTGATGCAGTTTTAATTTCCTCAAGTTTTCCATATCTGAGTAGTTGAAATTTCTCTTCAATGAACTTCATATTGTTTTGAGTGACCCATTTGAAGATTTGGTTGATGTCCGCTTGAGTGTTGCAGTGTCTTCGATGGAGGACACTGTCATGGCAATTATGGTGTCATCCGCAAAGGAAGACACAGAGCTATGGTTTACATCTCTGTCTGTCACATATGAGGATGATGAACAGGATGGGAGCGAGTACTGTGCCTTGTGGAACAGAGCTTTTCACCGTAGCTGCCTCAGAGTTTACTCTGTTTACTACTACTCTTTGTGTTCTGTTTGTCAGGAAGTTATAGATCCATCTACCAACTTTTCCTATTATTCCTTTATTACGCATTTTATGCGCTATTACACCATGGTCACATCCTGGGGCCAAAATTAACCTCAGACTCAGATACGACCAGAGCTGCGGTAAGATGGGGAGGAAGAAGGATGGAAATACTGGTAAAGGATGGGAGGGTGAAGGAGAGGAGGGTAAGAAAGGTAAGTGGCCCCACCACTGTGGTACAAGTGGTACCCAAGTACTGCAGGTGTCGCTGGTGATGTGAGAGAGTGACCGAAAACAGTGGTATCTGACGAGGCGAGTGAGGTTATATAACAGGAGGCTAGCAGGAGAACCTAATTTACCTGAAATATTCTGCATAATCAGGGGCTTTTTATGTAATTCAAATTCAAATGTTTATTTCTCTGTAAAGATTACAATAGGTGGTTTACATATTATAAAACAATAATTACGAAGAAGGCCACTAGCATGACTAGCATTTCGGGCAGATTAATAATAATTCTTACAAATTACAAATGATTAAATGGATTTATAATAGGGAGGTATTTCAGAACATTTAAAAATATAACAATTTGTAAAATTAGTAATGAGAATGGTTTTGCCTTGGCATAATACACACTTTGTGATGATGTCAGCTAGGTCTGTATATGTTGTTTCATGTACTTGTAGAATAAAGATTATTGTTATTATTATTATTATTATTATTACTACTACTACTACTACTACTACTACTACTACTACTACTACTACTACTACTACTACTACTATAATCCTTATATTACTGATTGATGTATCCTTGACTGGTGGTGTGCGGGTGGTATGCACAGAGCCGAACTTCGCTGACTTGAGACCAAGGGAAATTGACACCAGTCAGCCCAATAATAATCAACAGACTCTTGGACGTCACTACTGCTCGGTTTCAGCCGGACTTCTTTCTCTTTCTTTTTTAAGTGCTTCAAAAATGTAGTTATTAGTACCATTGGACTATCACACAATTATAAAATATTCCTCTTGAGCATGTGTATAGCCTGCCCTCTCCCTACAGGTTTGTGTATAGTACGTATGGGAATTTGCACCACCAATTAACAGAAACCCAGCAAAACGCAAACTATTATCGCAACTTTCGTTATTACGAATGTTCAAGAAAGGTCAAAGTATTTTATACACAGTGACATATTACTAGCCATTCTGGGAAAAAAATCCCTTGACTTTGCCTATTGCAAATAACTCGTAACTACGTACACATCTAAATTGAACCATAGCTTTGTAAATTGTTGGGTGTGATAAATAACTCATAACCACATACAAGTGATATTGTGAGGCTTCGGTGACTGAATTCATATCTGTGTAAACAACGAATAACAATTGTTACCATATCACAAACTGGTAAGTACATCTTACCATTGTTACTTGCTGAGACATAACAACATTAGGACCAATTCCCTTGATTCCCTCGATCCATTATTCTTCTCTGCAGCAATTTTTTGACTACTGGCCACACGATGGGTATGGCATGAATGTGTTAGGATATAGCTTTTGGTTTATGGTATTTTATTGTGAAGACGTCTCGCCCACCAGGGACTTCAACCAATTTTCATCGTTGAGAGTCGATTAACTCCTTGGTAGACAAAACGTCTTTTCAGTAAAAAGCCACAGTTCACATATTGTCTTATTAAAATACTTGTTGGTATATTCTGCCGTTGATAAAAATGGCGTGCATAGTAAAACAACTGAACTAATACTATTAGTCGAATCTTTGAACATACCTGAAACCTCAAGTAGGTTGTGTACATGTGCTGTGGAGATGAACAAATATTCCTGTGAGCCCCCCAGTCTGAGTGACTAAAAGGACCTCAATGGAACTAAACCAAGGGCTCCAGTGGAAATTAAGCCAAGGGCTCCAGTGGAAATAAGCCAAGGGCTCCAGTGGAAATAAGCCAAGGGTTCCAGTGGAAATAAGCCAAGGGTTCCAGTGGAAATAAGCCAAGGGTTCCAGTGGAAATAAGCCAAGGCCCCCAATGGAAATAAGCCAAGGGTTCCAGTGGAAATAAGCCAAGGACCGCAATGGAAATTTTATTTACTTTTTGCGGTAATCCTAGGTAATTGACATAATGTATGATAATTGTACTTAAGTGTACCTGTGCTTAAATAAACTTACTTCGATCCCTGGAACGGGTGGAAACACTGGGGGAGTGTTTCCTTAAGACACCTGCTCTTCCTGTTTACCTAGTAGCAAATAGGTACCTGGGTGTTAGTCGACTGGTGTGGGTCGCATCCTGGAGAGAATACCTGGAGAGGGTTTCGGGGGTCAGCGCCCCCGCGGCTCGGTCTGAGACCAGGCCCCGTGGTGGATCAGGGTCTGATCAACCAGGCTGTTACTGCTGGCCGCACGCAAACTTACGTACGAACCACAGCCCGGCTTGACAGGTAGTGACTTTAGGTGCCTGTCCAGTGCCTTCTTGAAGACAGCCAGGGGTCTATTGGTAATCCCCCTTATGTATGCTGGGAGGCAGCTGAACAGTCTTGGGCCCCTGACACTTACTGTGTTGTCTCTCAGTGTACTCGTGGCGTCCCTGCTTTTCAGTGGGGGAATGTTGCATCTCCTGCCGAGTATTTTGCTTTTATAAGGAGTGATTTTCGTGTGCAAGTTTGGTACTAATCCCTCTAGGATATTCCAAGCGTATATAATCATGTATCTCCCTTGCCTGCGTTCCATGGAATACAAATCAAGGGACTTCAACCGTTCCCAGAAATTTAGGTGCCTAATCATACTTATGTGTGCCGTGAAAGTTCTTTGTACACTCTCCAGGTCAGCAATTTTGCCTGCCTTGAAGGGGAAGTTAGTATACAGCAGTATTCCAGCCTAGAGAGAACAAACAATTTGAAGAGAATCATCACGGCCTTGGCGTCCTTAGTTTTGAAGGTTCTCATTATCCATCCTATCATTTTCCTAGCAGATGCGGTAGATACATTGTTGTGATCTTAGAAGGAGGGATCCTCTGACATTATCACTCCTAGGTCCTTCACATTACTTTTTCGCTCTATTGTATTGTTAGAATTTGTTGTATACCCTGATGCAGTTTTAATTTCCTCAAGTTTTCCATATCTGAGTAGTTGAAATTTCTCTTCAATGAACTTCATATTGTTTTGAGTGACCCATTTGAAGATTTGGTTGATGTCCGCTTGAGTGTTGCAGTGTCTTCGATGGAGGACACTGTCATGGCAATTATGGTGTCATCCGCAAAGGAAGACACATAGCTATGGTTTACATCTCTGTCTGTCACATATGAGGATGATGAACAGGATGGGAGCGAGTACTGTGCCTTGTGGAACAGAGCTTTTCACCGTAGCTGCCTCAGAGTTTACTCTGTTTACTACTACTCTTTGTGTTCTGTTTGTCAGGAAGTTATAGATCCATCTACCAACTTTTCCTATTATTCCTTTATTACGCATTTTATGCGCTATTACACCATGGTCACATCCTGGGGCCAAAATTAACCTCAGACTCAGATACGACCAGAGCTGCGGTAAGATGGGGAGGAAGAAGGATGGAAATACTGGTAAAGGATGGGAGGGTGAAGGAGAGGAGGGTAAGAAAGGTAAGTGGCCCCACCACTGTGGTACAAGTGGTACCCAAGTACTGCAGGTGTCGCTGGTGATGTGAGAGAGTGACCGAAAACAGTGGTATCTGACGAGGCGAGTGAGGTTATATAACAGGAGGCTAGCAGGAGAACCTAATTTACCTGAAATATTCTGCATAATCAGGGGCTTTTTATGTAATTCAAATTCAAATGTTTATTTCTCTGTAAAGATTACAATAGGTGGTTTACATATTATAAAACAATAATTACGAAGAAGGCCACTAGCATGACTAGCATTTCGGGCAGATTAATAATAATTCTTACAAATTACAAATGATTAAATGGATTTATAATAGGGAGGTATTTCAGAACATTTAAAAATATAACAATTTGTAAAATTAGTAATGAGAATGGTTTTGCCTTGGCATAATACACACTTTGTGATGATGTCAGCTAGGTCTGTATATGTTGTTTCATGTACTTGTAGAATAAAGATTATTGTTATTATTATTATTATTATTACTACTACTACTACTACTACTACTACTACTACTACTACTACTACTACTACTACTACTACTACTACTACTACTACTACTACTACTTATGGATGAGTGAAACACAGCTTGAGCCTTATAGAGTTCTTGCTTCAGTGAGTCTGGTCACTGGTTTTTAGCTGATGGCTAAAGGCCAAGTATAGTCAAGTATAATTAACGTACAGTAATATACGCTTTGAAAAAATATTTGTTTTTATGTTTTGAAAATGAGGAATTTGAATATGTGTGCCAGTACCATGTGTATGCCCTTAGATCAGCTTTTTTTTGGGGTATGTTATATATGAAATACCTAAATAAAAAGTAATCTAATTATTAGGCAGCAACGTGTAACAGTATGAGGTCAGGGTACCTGTATAATACATGTATCTAAGATCTGTAAATGACCTATTCGGCAACATTGCGAAATTACGTATATGATTTATTTATAGCCATTAAGCTGGGCAAGTCATATAATACGCGTGTTGTAGCTTAACTTTGTAGTTCTTTTAATGAAGTGCCTATCACATTAACCTTGATAAGTGCTATATATTTTTAATATGATGTCTTGCATGGGTGACGTGTGCCCTGGGATATCGTAAAGCAGGAGATTTCTACAACTTTCTAACATAGCATTTGATTGTATATGTTGAACATGCTTAAAAAAGTATAAGAAGAAAAATTCCCTTTGAGCGATGCTCTTTTGTCTATTTACAGGTTTGTCTCCATGTTGTCACATCCTCTATTGCTATCATGGTTCCCGACATGGTTGTGCGGGAAGAAAAATTTGAAAGGAAAAAGAGTTGAAGTAGAGCGTGTGATTCTCGCGTGAGCAGTGTGATAATTACTGAAAATGAGCGTGGACGCATACGGCCCCAGCTCCCAGAGTCTTACCTTCTATGACACCGAGGAAGCTGACCTTTTAGGGGCTGACACTCAGGGCTCTGAGTACGAGTTCAATCTCACGCTGGGTAGCCAGACCCAGACACAAGGAGACCCGCTAGACAAGACCCAGCCTACCCAGAGCCAGGTATATGGTGACTTCTCGCCACCTTGATGAGTAATATTATCATTGTAGAGTTGTACAAGTAGTAAAGTAGTTGTAAACACGAGGGACATGGCTGGTGTGTCCCTCGTGTTCTGCTGTGACGTGGTACATTTCCTCCCTTATTTTACACATATTTCGACGTATATGTTACTTTATTTTGCATGTATTTTACGTGAGACGCGTCAACAAATGGATATCTATTTTTGTTGGTGACAGTTTTTATTTTTTGGGGAAACTGCTGCAGATGGACTACAAGATAGCAGTTGAGTGTGAGGTTAATGTTACAATTGGTGATTTATATGTAATGGGGATGTGATATAAAATTGCTTAAATACCATCAGGTACTTTATGGTAGTTTGTCATTGTTACTCCCTCCTTGTCTCAAGTTTGGCTGTATGGTATAACACCTGTGACTCGTTTATAAAGTGTTCTTCCTGCACTGAATGGACCCATAGTTGATTACTGGGGTGAAACATGTAGGTAAGTCTCCTCACGCCTGCCCCTAGGTTAGGTTAGGTAAGGTTTGTTTGAAAACGGGATGAGCGTTTCCTGACGATGCTGGTCTAAGTCATGTTATGACCCACAGCTGGAGCTTATGGTCATCTCTGAGGCCTTCTGCTGGCTTACCAGTGCAGTCCCTTTCAAAATTATAGTTATGATAATAACCATTAGGTACGTTTTCTACCCCTATTATTGTATTCAGTGGCAAAAGATTACCCGACTCGGATACTTGTCTTATAATAAGCTGTTCAGTGGCACTGTTTGTTGGTGTACGTTGATTATAAATACGGCATTTGAATATATAATGGTGATGTCACAGATATTATAAAGTGACTGTTTTGTCAGAAATCTCTATTATTTTCACTATTTTCTTGCTGGGTGAAGTTCTCTCCCATACATTGTATAAGTTTAGTAAAATTATTGGCAGCACTAACCTAATGTAACATAATCTGATCTAAAATAAATCTTAAATTATGTTGGGTAATTTGGTTATATTTTACCAATTCACTGAGCCTGTGCCTGTCAGTGATTTGGAAATTTGGCAACATTCACTTAATTATGTTTCTGTTGACCCCTCAAGGGAGGTTCCTTGATGTTGGTGAGGGGCTCTTGATCTAGGGAATTTGATCTGTGCTCCAGTTCCCTGAATTGAGCCTGAATACCTTCCCCAGTCCCCCCACATGCACTGTATAATCCTATGGGTTTAGCACTCCCCCATGATTCTGATTCTAAATGTTTCTGTTGACTCCTGCAAATGAAGTAACTGTTGGCCTCATGAAGCAGACTGACTTCTGGCTTACCTGCTAAGCTCTGAGATGAGTGGCTGCCTCTGTTTATCTGACAATAAATGGTACCTCAGGGTTTGTTGGCTGTTGTGGGTTGCATCCTGGTTGGAAGATACTAATAGAAATAAATCAGACTTGAGGGCCTATTGCAGGTTAAGCAACCTAATAAAACCTTTATCCCTTTGCTCCATTATTTATAATTTAACATACTGCAGCTACATAAACACTAAATACTGGACTGGGATATCTAACATATATTGTAAAAATTGACAATTTGATCATTTAGTTGCAGAGTGTAATTATCTACACAAATTACCTATAAATAATGCATTTAACTTTATTTATTGGAACAATAAATAAAATTAAATGTGGCCAGTTCAGTTTTCAGACTGAGTTGTGTAATGATAGTGTTGAATTCAGCATTGAGGCCTTCAAGCAGATATTGAACTAACTTTGCATCCACATCTGGTATGCATGTAAGAAAGTATAAGGAAAAAAAATAGTATCCCGAGAAGTTTCAGTTTTTGAAACAGTAGTATGAGGCAGCAGGTTCTGTGGCCTGTTAAAATATAATGACCTGTGACTGAATTTAGATTTTTCTACCTCACAGCCTGGCCTTAGGCCTTGAGTTATCCAAGAATATAATTTAGACATGTGGAACACTTGGGTAACAAACTCCTGTTTTTCACCATTCTCCTTTGTATGGACTGATGAAGCCACTGTGTGGCAAAACGTTTCCTCAATAAAGATACCCAAGTGTTGCACATGTGTCTAATTTATCAACTTGTTGGCTCTCTGAACCGTATCTACATCCTGTCAGACACAGCAACTTCTTGGGATGTCAGTACAGGGAATTCTTTGCTTGCTTAACCTTTAGGTATTACCTACTTCCACATTTGGATTTATCAAGTGTGATACCACCTACTACTGCTTCACCTCACCTGTCTTCAGTGTATAAGCTGCTGCTTCGCACATATGCTGTATTCTCTTCAAGATTGATGGACTGATTATGTTGACTCAAGGCTGAGGGAGTGATTACCTCAAACTCTTGTTCTTCGCCATTCTTTTTTGTATGGACTGATGAAGCCACTGTGTGGCAAAACGTTTCCTCAGTAAAGATACCCAATGGTTGCACATGTGTATAATTTATCAACTTGTCTGTTCTCTGAACCATTTATCTAAAATAAAATTTAGGTTGTGTTAGGTTAGTTTTTGCTTATTATTTTACAAAATTTGTAGCTGATTATTTTACTCAGTTTGTGCATTGGAGAAGTTTTTGCCAGTAGGAAAATATTGCAGACCTTTGATCTTTTAATACACAAACAGCTCAACAAAGAATGGCAGTTGGAACAGAAATTTAGTGCTACAGTGGAACCTTGGTTTTTGTTTCCCCTGGTTGTCGTCGAATTTGGTTTTCGACAACATTTTTCATCAAGTTATTGTCCCAGTTTTCATTCGTCACCTCGGTTTTTGTCCACTGTACCGAATGTGTCCATCTGCCTGCGCCCACACAAAGCATCCCATTCTGAGTCAGTCTGGCTTTGTTTTTCGTCAGGTGAACATTACCCTGCGCATTAATACAAAACATTTTGTAATAATCCATCTTTTTTTTGTGCTTAGATTATTGAGTGTGACTGCTAAATATGCCACCATGGGGCCAAAGAAAGTTCCGAGTGCTGGCCCTTTGATAAAGAAGGCGAGAAACAATAAAATTCAGTAGTGGTAGAGGGTGGTTGTGGTTGTGATGGTGGTAGAGGATGGTGGTAGTGATGGTGGTAAAGGGTGATAGTGGTAGTGATTGTGGTAGAGGGTGGTAGTGATTGTGGTAGAGGGTGGTAGTGATGGTGGTAGAGATTCTCTCTCTCCTCTTCATCGTTTTCCATACACCAAGTCTTCAATAAAAGTAAAAGTGATTGAAATGTTCATTTATCCATTTCATTAGTGCTTTATATTTATTTCTCATTGTTTTCTGTATGCAAAACTATAGTTATTCTCAATAAAATGTATTTTTTGTTAATATTTTTGGTTGTCTGGAACAGATTATTGGATTTACATTATTTCTTATTGGAAATATTGCTTCAGTTTTTGTCTAATTCGGTTTTCGTTGGACGCTCTGGAGCAAATTAGACAAAAACCGAAGTTCCACTGTACTTGAAACCGTACATGCCTCTCATACTCATTTAACCCTTTCAGGGTCCGTCCCGTAGATCTACGGCTTTATGTTCAGGGTCCAAACCGTAGATCTACGCCATGAGCTCAGCTCACTCTGATAAACTGTGAGTGGTACATTTGGGCCTAGATATGAGAGAATACATCTATGTGGTATGTGTGCACCACATAAAACAGATCCTGCAGCACACTGTGTATAATGAGAGAAAAAAAATGAAATCATGATTTTTCGATTAAAACAGCAACTTTGCAGTGTTTTTTCGTATGTTTTTTATAGTTGTATTTGCGATTTCTTGGTCTCATTTGATAGACTGGAAGACATATTACAGAAATAGAGATGATTTTGATTGGTTTTAGCACTGGAAATGGCTTGAAACTGAGCTCAAAGTAGCAGAAATGTTAAATTTTTGCCGATATTCAAGAGTAAACAAACGACCTCACACGTCTAATACACATCAGCTGGTGGGTCTAATATACATTCACAAATATGGTGATGATATTTATACAATTATTACAGTATTGCATAACAGTAAATCTTCTATTTTTTGGTGTGAATAAAAATTCATTATGTGAATAAAAAATCAAAATGGAATTTATTTGTAAAGCCTCAAAACATAACTAATGAACAGAGGAAATGTTAGTTTAGTGCCAGGAATGCCTACATTGTTCATTCTGGACCCTATTTTGAAATTGGAATATTTTGAACTTTGTGTTAAATTGGCCAAATTAACAATTTCCAATCACTTTATTTTGTAGTTGAAACAGTTGACTTGGCGATTTCTTGTGATCAATCGATAGAATAGAAGTAATACTAGTGAAATAGCTAAGAATTTGGTTGACTGGAATAATGTAATTGGCCTAAAATGGGAGTCAAAGTCGGCAAAATCGCCGATTCGTAAATATCGCTGACACATCAAAATTCGCGAGAGCATAATTTCGTCAATTTTCCACCAAATTTCGTACTTTTTGTTTTATTACCTTCACAAAAAGATTCTCTACGATTTCATAAGAAAAAATAACAAATTTTTTTTTTGAAAATTCTTGGACACTGGTGCGTGACTCCAGATTTGGGCCTTGGACCCTGAAAGGGTTAAAGATGTTTAATTTATACAAGCACTTTTCACTTGTACATTTTGCAAACTTTTACCTACTTCAGACCTCTGCTGAAAAAGCTGTAACAGATAACACGGACATGACAAAGCTCTCTTTGGTACAAGTCTTCCATCACAAATCCAGCATCACTGGGACCTGTAGTGTACCAGATTACTGAGTTTGCCGGATTACAGAGTGGTTAGGTTAGAATACACTTAATAAAATTAGCTAGCTTGACTTGCACAAGAAAGTTTATTGAACATCGGCAAAAATCAAACATTTCGCTACTTTGAGCTCAATTTCAAGGTACTTTTCGTCATGAAACCAATCAAAATCATATCTATTTCTGTAATATATCTTCCATTCTATCAAATGAGACCAAAAAAATGGGAATACAACCATAAAAACCACATGAAAATATACCGCAAAGAGGCGGCTAATGGCTGAGAAGTGAACTGTTTGTCATCCGATTTTTTTTTAATTTTTGGTGTACGTTAAGAAACATCTTTCCATCATACATTGCCCAAGTTTCAATAAGATAACTCAGCAAACAACTGAGAAAAAAAGTATAAACCAAAAATCATATTGTGTGATAATCCAGTGGTACTAATAACTACGTTTTTGAAGCACTTAAAAAAGAAAGAGAAAGAAATCCAGCTGAAACCGAGCAGTAGTGACATCCAAGAGTCTGTTGATTATTATTGGGCTGACTGGTGTCAATTTCCCTTGGTCTCAAGTCAGCGAAGTTCGGCTCTGTGCATACCACCCGCACACCACCAGTCAACGATACATCAATCAGTAATGTAAGGATTATAGTAAACTCTTACCTCAGTGTATATACCATTACTTCATTCCTTCCTAAAGGACCCCATTGGAAATAAGTCACTCTTTTGGGTTATCCTAGGTTCTCTACACATATGCTGCTATGTATGATAATCTGTGAAACTGTATTTCGGTATACCTGAATAAATTTACTTCTATTGTCGACCGAGTACAAGAAACTGCCCATTCACCTATTTCAACTACCCAATAAAGTGGTCAGAAATTGGCAATTTGGCCAATTTCACACAAATTTCAATAGATGCCAATTTCAAAATAGGGTCCAGAATAAACAATGCAGACATTCCTGGCACTAAAATAACATTTTCTCTGTTCATTAGTCACGGCTCCAGGCCCCTCTTATATTACTCTTGTGTAATATTTGGAATTTTTATTTACACAAAAAATAGGAGATTTACTGTTATGCAGACTACTGCGTTATTGTAATAATTGTATAAATAATGCCAACCCATTCTTGACTGTGTATCGGAATTTGGACTGGCAGGCACACACATATTAAACAGTGACATCATTTGTTTACTTTTGAAGATCGCTAAAGCATAGAACATTTCTGCTACTTTGAGCTCAATTTCAAGGTACTTTTTGTTGTGAAAGCAATCAAAATCATATCTATTTCTGTAATATATCTTCCGTTATATCAATTGAGATAAAAAAAACGAGAATACAGCCATAAAAATCGTACAAAAATATACCACTAAGGGGAGGCTAATAACTGAGAAGTGAACTCCTTTATTTATGGTCTAATTTCTTTCATTTTTGGTGTACTTTTAAGAAGCATCTTTCCATAATACATTGCCCAAGTTTCAATAAGATAGCCCAAAAAACCAGTGAGAGAAAATAATAATAATAATATCTTTATTTACTACAAATACATGTAGTATATGGTATATAGGCCTAGCTGACATCAGTAACATACTGCTAAATAGAAAGCCCCTTGTTATGTTGAGCATTTCAGGCAAATTAGGTCAGTGTCCCAGGATAAGACCCACACCAGTCCACTGACGGGTGAACACAGACAACAGGTGTAAAGAAACACGCCCAGTGTTTCTACCCTGGCTGGGAATTGAATATTTACCAAAAATCATATATGGCAAGCCCAAGCCAGGTACTAGAAATAAGCCACTTTGACATTTTTGGGTTATCCTAGGTTTTCTACACATATGCTACTATGTATGATAATTTATGCATAGAAAATAGCTTTTTTGTTTTAGTTTTATGGTGCAGTATGAGTGTATATCACAGCCCTGTGCTATACTACATTTTCTCTAATATAAGCCCTCAAGACAGGGATAGGAGAATGGTACTTGTATCTCATATCCTCTTCATACCTCTGTTGAACCGCTCATTATTGTGCCAAATATTATTAATTCTGGAGTATTTAACATGTTTTTATCTTATTTATATTGTTTACCATGTCAGATCAATTGTGATAGGCAAATGAGCCATAGTGTTGATATTAGCGAAATAATAAAGAATATTCCCCTGCATCATGAGACTGAGCTCGTGGCAACCGACAGTGGCTTCTAAGCCATCTTATCTTTTATGGACAATGTACTGTGTATGTGCTTTACACAACGAGAAGCACTTCTTTTATTTGTTGGAACCATGGCTAGAGCTAAAAGTAAGCAGGTTATAACAATAAATGGAGAAAAAGAAACTGGAATGACTAATGCAGCAAGTAGTGCCACCAAACAGTACCAGCAGGTTGGTGTGGCAACCCTGGAAATTTGAAATTATGCTAGCCGAAATTAGTGCCGAACAACTGATGGAATCGGGTAACTGATTGCCGGATTTGTGATGGTGGACCTGTATGCCTTGTGCACGATTCAACCTGCACGAGTCTCAGAGATGATAAATTAGACACAGTGTATCATTACCATTTAAAATCTTGTACTATGCCCTCACAATTGTTCCTATTACAATATTATCACCATTGTTCCTTAATTATTCCTTCTGCCAAGTCACTGAACTAAACAAATACAGTACTGTCAATTACCATTATTGATTAGTTGGTTAATGTGTCCTGTAGCTTGATGGTGTGTCCCATAGCTTGAGTGCTAGTGCACTCAGCTCATATACTGAGGTCTGTGGTTTCATCTTCGGCACAGGTGTCTCCTGGTGTCGCAAAATATTTGAAAAACAAAAAAAATCATATGAAATGATAGAGAATCTTTTCCCAATGGTAATGACACCAAAAGTATGAAATTTGATGGAAAATTTGCTGAATTATGCTCTCGCGAAGTTAGCAACCTCAGCAATAGTATTTACGAATCGACGATTTCACCCAATTTGAACCCAATTTTAGGCTAATTCCATTGTTCCAGTCGACCAAACTCATAACTATTTCTTTAGAACTCCATTTGTTCTATCGATTGAGTACAATTAAACTGCCCATTTACAGATTTCAGCTACCCAATAAAGTGGTCAGAAATTGGCAATTTTGCCAATTTCACACAAATTAAAAAATATGCCAATTTCAAATTAGGTTCCAGAATGAACTATGCAGACATTCCTGGCTCTAAAATAACATTTTCTTTGTTTATCAGTCACGTCTCCAGACCCCTCTGATATTACTCTTGCTTTCTATATTGAATTTTTATTCAAACAAAAAATAGAAGATTTACTGTTATGCAGACTACGGCAATATTGTAATAATTGTGTAAATAATGTCAACCCATTCATGACTGCATATTAGAATGGCTAATTGGACATTTATTGGACAATGACATCATTTGTTTACTCTTGAACTTCGGCAAAAATCAAACATTTCCCCTAATTTGAGCTCCATTTCAAGGTTCTTTTCATAGTAAAACCAATCAAAATCACCTCTATTTCTATAATATGTTTTCCACTCTTTCAAATGTGACTATGAAAACAAAAATATTTGTGGGATAACTGCCAAGGCTCCTTTTTGATGGTCTGATTAGGAAGACTTGGTGCCTGCATTCTAATATAGGCACCACAGTCTGGCCAATCAAAGATAGTTTGTAAGAACTTTCTGTGTTTCTCATAAAAATATGAGTCTGTATAATTTTTGTTTCAGTTTAAAGGAGGGTTTTGTGAAACTGAGGTCTTTTTACATTATTATAATTCTCATTTTATGCTTTCTGCATCCCTGCCTTTCATTCAGGCTGTTTTATACCATCTCTCATGCCTTCTGTTTCTGTAGGGAACTATTTCAGTGGTCAGATTTAAAATGTTTCATTTTTCTTCTTAAGGTGACGGTGAATGGCGATGTGGGGGAGCCCGAAGTTGAAAAGGCAACAGAAGCACTTGCCGATTTGCAGTTTGAGGAAGAGGATGAAGAAAATGCATTCTATACGAAGGTGAGTTGTTTTTTCTCATGTTGGTTTTCATGCCAGTTATGTATTTCATATACAGTGGACCCTCAACCAATGGCATTAATCCGTTCCAGGGAGCTTGCCGTTAGTTGAATTTGCCATTGGTCGAATTAATTTTCCCCATAAGAAATATTTAACAAAATAAATAAAATAAATACAAAAGTATTTAACAAAATTATTTTTTACATGAAATATACATTTCCCTATATAAAAACCAATGGTACATGCAAAATAAACAATAATTAAATGCCACTTACCTTTATTGTGGAGTTGTTGTTGAATGATGTGCTAGCATTAGAGGAGATTGAGGTATTTTATTGTTTGGAAGGGGAATCCCCTTCTATAGAGACTTGAGGTACCAAGTCCTTTGGTGGGGTTACCTCCCTTATTGGTTTTTTAATGCCACTAGGACCAGCTTGAGAATCACTGGACCACCCTCTACCACCATCACTACCACCATCACAACCACTACCACCCTCTACCACCATCACCCTCTACCACCATTACAACCACTACCACCCTCTACCACCATCACTATCACCCTCTACCACCATCACTACCACCCTCTACCACAGTGGTTCCCAAACTGGGGGTAAATTACCCCCTGGGGTAATTTAACCATTTTTGGGGGGTACCTGGAGTTTACCTGGAGAGAGTTCCGGGGGTCAACGCCCCCGCGGCCCGGTCTGTGACCAGGCCTCCTGGTGGATCAGAGCCTGATCAACCAGGCTGTTGCTGCTGGCTGCACGCAAACCAACATACGAGCCACAGCCCGGCTGATCCGGAACTGACTTTAGGTGCTTGTCCAGTGCCAGCTTGAAGACTGCCAGGGGTCTGTTGGTAATCCCCCTTATGTGTGCTGGGAGGCAGTTGAACAGTCTCGGGCCCCTGACACTTATTGTATGGTCTCTTAACGTGCTAGTGACACCCCTGCTTTTCATTGGGGGGATGGTGCATCGTCTGCCAAGTCTTTTGCTTTCGTAGTGGGTGATTTTCGTGTGCAAGTTCGGTACTAGTCCCTCTGGGATTTTCCAGGTGTATATAATCATGTATCTCTCCCTCCTGCGTTCCAGGGAATACAGGTTTAGGAACCTCAAGCGCTCCCAATAATTGAGGTGTTTTATCTCCGTTATGCGCGCCGTGAAAGTTCTCTGTACATTTTCTAGGTCGGCAATTTCACCTGCCTTGAAAGGTGCTGTTAGTGTGCAGCAATATTCCAGCCTAGATAGAACAAGTGACCTGAAGAGTGTCATCATGGGCTTGGCCTCCCTAGTTTTGAAGGTTCTCATTATCCATCCTGTCATTTTTCTAGCAGATGCGATTGATACAATGTTATGGTCCTTGAAGGTGAGATCCTCCGACGTGATCACTCCCAGGTCTTTGACGTTGGTGTTTCGCTCTATTTTGTGGCCAGAATTTGTTTTGTACTCTGATGAAGATTTAATTTCCTCATGTTTACCATATCTGAGTAATTGAAATTTCTCATCGTTGAACTTCATATTGTTTTCTGCAGCCCACTGAAAGATTTGGTTGATGTCTGCCTGGAGCTTTGCAGTGTCTGCAATGGAAGACACTGTCATGCAGATTCGGGTGTCATCTGCAAAGGAAGACACGGTGCTGTGGCTGACATCCTTGTCTATGTCGGATATAAGGATGAGGAACAAGATGGGAGCGAGTACTGTGCCTTGTGGAACAGAGCTTTTCACCGTAGCTGCCTCGGACTTTACTCTGTTGACGACTACTCTCTGTGTTCTGTTAGTGAGGAAATTATAGATCCATCGACCGACTTTTCCTGTTATTCCTTTAGCACGCATTTTGTGCGCTATTACGCCATGGTCACACTTGTCGAAGGCTTTTGCAAAGTCTGTATATATTACATCTGCATTCTTTTTGTCTTCTAGTGCATTTAGGACCTTGTCGTAGTGGTCCAATAGTTGAGACAGACAGGAGCGACCTGTTCTAAACCCATGTTGCCCTGGGTTGTGTAACTGATGGGGTAATGGAGGGGTGACAGAAAAAAAGTTATGAATTCTGAAAATCAAGAAAACAATGCGGTACCCTGTATGAGGATTATTGTTAACTTTGTCTTAGTATATAAAGTTGTAAAGTAAACCTATTATAAGTAAGTAATAAAGTTAAACCAAATAACAATAAACATCAAAAACTAATATACAGTATTAGAAAAGAAGAAATATATAGCTAAGTGTGTGGAAACCCAAAAGTATTTTGACAAGTATGATTCAGGACAAAAGTCACTCAGTAGCCCAGATCGACCTGTCCAGTATGCGTCACTCACTACCACCCTCTACCACCATCACAACCACTACCACCCTCTGCCACCATCCCTACCACCCTCTACCACAATCACTACCACCCTCTACCACAATTACTACCACCCTCTACCACCACCACTTTCGTATTTTTATTCAAACTTTTTCTTGAATTCTATCGTGTTTCTTACGCCCTAGGGCTGGCTCTAGAAGCTTTCTTGGGCCCATAGTGGCTTATTTAGCAGTTAGAAGCACTAAAAACACTTAAATAATCCAAAATACAGTTGTCCCTCAATAATCGTCTGGCCTGAAAGTCGTCCATTTCGGAAATAGTCCCGTTATTTCGTCTAAACATTGGCTCGCAAATGGTCCGTTAACTTTCTAATCGTCCTTCATCCGGGACATGCTCCTACGAAATATTTCATAATATTCCATTGATTTTAGTGCTTGCAAGTGCTAAATAAGCTACCATGGCTCCAAAGAAAGCTTCTAGTGCCAGCCCTTTGGTAAAGAATGTGAGAAACATATAATTTATGAAAAAGTTTGTAGAAAAATACAAAGGTGGTGGTGGTAGAGTGGAAGCAGTTGTGATAGTGGTTGATGATGGTAGTGATGGTGGTAGAAGGTAGTAGTAGTGATGGTGGTAACAGTTGTAATACATGTAGTTGCTAAATTAGACACGTGCAACTCTTGGGTATCTTTATTGAGGAAATGTTTTGCCACACAGTGGCTTCATTAGTCCATACAAAGGATAAACTTGAAGAACAGGAGGAGAATGAGGTAATCAGTCCCTCAACCTTGAGTCGATGTGGTCAGTCCATCAATCTTGAATAGAATACGGCATATGAGCGGAGAAGCAGCTTATAAACCGTATGGCAGGAGAGGTGCAGCAGTCGTAGGTGGTGTCACATTTGTCCAGTGTGGAAGTAGGTCGTGCCCAAGGGTTAGGCAAGCGAAGAATTCCCAAGTATTAAGATCCCAAGAAGTTGCAGTGTCTGACAGGATTGTAGATGAATGGTTCAAAGAACCGACACGTTGCTAAATAGAATAGATTGATGGACTGACCACATCAACTCAAGGTTGAGGGACTGATTACCTCATTCTCCTCCTGTTCTTCAAGCTTCTCCTGTGTATGGACTGATGAAGCCACTGTGTGGCAAAACGTTTCCTTAATAAAGATACCCAAGAGTTGCACATGCGTCTAATTTATCAATGTGTCGGTTCTGTGAGCCATTCATCTACAAAATGACCTCTACCCAAAGCTACCCAAGAATTTACTCCCATACCCAATGATACAAATCAAACCCAGCCCCTCCCACTCATATATTTGTCCAATCTCTTCTTAAAGCTACCCAAGGTTCTAGCCTCGATCACCCTACTGGTAAGTGTGTTGTTACATATGAACATAAGAACTTAAGAAAGTAGGAACACTGCAATAAGCCTGTTGGCCCATACTAGGCCGGTCCTTCACAAATCCAACCCACTAACAAAACAAATGCTACCCAAGCAATAAGCTCAGGTGCAAGTCCGACTCAAATCCAACCCCTCTCACTCGTGTATTTATCCAACCTAAATTTGAAACTACCCAATATTTTAGCTTCGATCACCCTACTAGGCAGACCGTTCCACTCATCAACTACCCCTATTACCAATGTTCATTTATACATTTTATTAGTGCTTTACATTTATTTGGCATTTTTTTTCTGCATGTAAATCTATATTTATGCTAGGGAAGTGACCTAGAGTCCTTATGGAGGGGGATTCCCCTTCCAAACAATAACCTCTCTTCCCTCTCTCCTCCTCCCTGTCTTCCATTCATCAACAACAGCCTTCAATAAAAGTAACTGTCATGTTGAATGTTCATTCTTTTGTGCATGTAAATCTATCTTTTAGGTAAAAAAAAAAAATTGTTGTTGATACTTCTGGGTGTCTGGAACGAATTAATTGGATTTACATTATTTCTTATGGGGAAAATTGATTCGAAAATAGTCTATTTTGATAATAGTCCCACTTCCAGGAATGAATTAAGGACGATAATTGAGGGACCACTGTATATTGCAGTTGCGCATGGGATCGACTGCAACAGCTTGTAAACAATGGCACACGGAGTCTTGGAGTGGCTGGGCCCGCTCAGGCCACGCTCCTTGCGCATGGACACATCCTGGATGAACGTCGTTGGTAGAGTTTTTCGCCTTTGGTAGAGACATTTTTTTACACCAAAAAGCGCCGTTAGACGAATTTACCATTACTTAATGCCGCCGTTAGTTGAGGGTCCACTGTATTTCCCAGTCTTGGAATCCTGTTTTTATTTTCTACTGATCGTTCATGATCCCATGCCTTTAATGGATATGTGGGTCAGAAGGGTGCTAACATCAACAGCATTGTTGACAGAAAATTACGGAATTACTCTAGCAAAGTTAGCGGTCTTGGTGATATTTACACAGCAATTTTGCCACTTTGAGCCCTATTTTGGGCCAATTCCATTGTTCCAACCTAACTTGTAGCTATTTTGCTAGTACTCTATTGAGTACAAGAAATCGCCCATTTGCCCATTTCAACTACATAATAAAGTGATCAAAAATTGGTAATTTGGCCAATTTCACACAAAATTCAAGAAAGGCAAATTTCAAAATAGTCCAGAATAAACAATCAGACATTCCTGGCACTAAAATAACATTTTCTCTGTTCATTAGTCATTTCTCCAGGCCTCTCTTAGGCTTGCTTTCCACTGAGTTTTTATTCACAAAAAAAAAAAAAAGATTTACTGGTATGCAGATTACAGCCTCTCCTCATACTCATTTACCGACGACTTGGACTTACGACGGGCTCTCTGACCAGTATGCATACCTAAATAATGTACAGTGGACCCCCAGATTACGTCATCGGGATACGTAATATTCGGAATAAGTAACGTTTTTTCGTCAAAATACAGTGGACCCCCGCCTTACGAACGCATCGCGTTACGTTAAATTTGCCATGCAAAGCATTTGAACGCAAAAATTTTGCCTCGCCTCACGATAAAAAACTCGCCTTACGTGATTTGTCCGGGACGCGTCCCACGTGTGGCCTTGGCGCCAGTGTTTACAAGCCAGCCAGTGCGGTCACATCTACGCATACATTCGGTACATTTCACATTATCCCAGTGTTTTTAGTGCTTGTAACTGCAAAATAAGTCACCATGGACCCCAAGAAAGCTTCTAGTGCCATCCCTTTGGTAAAAAGGGTTAGAATTAGTATGGAATTGAAAAAAGAGATTAAGGAAATGTGTGCAAAGTGGGTTGAACTGCAAACCTTTACAGATGAAAATTGCCCTGACACAGCTACTGCAAGCCATGTTGGCAACCTGTACAATGACAATGTTATGGCCCATTTTAGGAAAGTCTTGAAGGGAAGGTACAGAGCTCTATGGACAGATTTGTTGTGCGACAGAGGTCCAGTGACTCTCAAGCTGGCCCTAGTGGCATTAAAAGAAGGGAAGTAACCCCGGACAAGGACTTGCTACCTGAAGTCTTAATGGAAGGGGATTCCCCTTCTGAACAATAACTTCCACACACTCCCCTCCTCCCATATCATCAATCATCACCAGATCTTCAATAAAGGTAAGTGTCATGTATTCTATTCTTAGTAGAGTAGTAATTGTGCAGGTCTTCTTCAGTTTGTGTGCATTAAAATAAATATTTCGTGGTAAAATTTTTTTTTTTTTTATACTTTGGGGTGTCATAAACACGCTAGATAACAGGGATATCTTGCTACTCCTACTTACACTTTGGTCACACTTCACAGACACGCACATGCATATATATATATATATACATACATCTAGGTTTTTCTCCTTTTTCTAAATAGCTCTTGTTCTTTTTTATTTCTTCTATTGTCCATGGGGAAGTGGAAAAGAATCTTTCCTCCGTAAGCCATGCGTGTCGTATGAGGCGACTAAAATGCCGGGAGCAATGGGCTAGTAACCCCTTCTCCTGTATACATTTACTAAAAAAGAGAAGAAGATTAATACTTGACGTGCTGTTGGAGTGTGAGCAAAGTAACATTTATGAAGGGATTCAGGGAAACCGGCAGGCCGGACTTGAGTCCTGGAGATGGGAAGTACAGTGCCTGCACTCTGAAGGAGGGGTGTTAATGTTGCAGTTTAAAAACTGTAGTGTAAAGCACCCTTCTGGCAAGACAGTGATGGAGTGAATGATGGTGAAAGTTTTTCTTTTTCGGGCCACCCTGCCTTGGTGGGAATCGGCCAGTGTGATAATAAAAAAAAAAAAAATAAAAAAAATAAAATATTTCTTATGGGGAAAATTGATTCGGCTAACGATAATTTTGGCTTACGATGAGCTCTCAGGAATGGATTAATATTGTAAGGTGGGGGTCCACTGTATTGGCTCAGTGATCGTCACTGAACTTGGTATAAATCATTTATCTGGAATGTGTCCGCATGGCCTGAGTCGCCCCAACACTCCATGTATAGCCAGCGTGCCATTGTTTATCAGCCAGTGAGGACGATCCCATGCATTCATGCGATATATTTTGTATTACTCCATTCTTTTTAGTGCTTGCAACTGCTAAATAAGCCACCATGGGCCCAAAGAAAGCTCCTAGTGCCAGCCATCCCTTTGGTATAGGGCTGAGAGAGAGGGGAGAATGTGCTTTTTTCAGTGATTCTGCAATATGTACGATACTAAAGCAGCAGTTGATAAAGGCTATAGCGCCAGCCAGCGATAAAGTGTGGCATTAACAGTGTAGCAAGTAAGTTAAGTGATTAATCGATAGATAAAGGATAGCATGAAACTGACTCCTCCAATGTTGTTGGAGGTATATAGGGCTACTGACTAACACCGCCGCCTCTGCGGCCTCTTACTGCCGCCTGCTTTCAGCGGCCCTTATACGCCCAACAACAAACAACACACCACTCGTGACTTTCTTAATGCCATACTTTATTCATTCTAGAGTATATTTCATGTTTCTATGTTATTATTGTTTGTCATAGTACATGTAGTTGAATTGTGCTAGATAAATAAGCCGTAGTGCTGATATTAGTGTCATATTGAAGGACTATCTTGTCCTGTCTCCCAACACAATTCCTAACATATGCCAGAAACAGACCTCTCTGGAACACACTTTTGAGCGACAGGGGTCCAGTGACTCTCAAGCTGGTCCTAGTGGCATTAGAAAACAAAGAAGGGAAGTAACACAGGATATAGACTTGGTACCTGAAGTCTTATGGAAGGGAATATCCCTTCCAAACAATTGTAAACAACCCTATCATCTCCCCTCCTCCCGTCTTCCATACATCACCACGTCTTCAATAAAGGTAAGTGTGATGTTAATATTGTTTTATTCTTCACGTATCATTGTTTTCTGTGTAGGTAAATGTATATTTCACGTAGAAAACATTTTTTTAAATACTTTTGGGTGTCTGAAATGGATTAATTGGATTTCCATATTTGTTATGGGGAAAATTAATTTGGAATTAGTCAGATTCGGGTTTATTCACTCTCTCTGGAATGGATTAATTATGAAAATTGGGGGTTCAATGTATATTAGAGCTGATTTCCTCTATTCTGTTTATGTATTGCAATATACAGTGGACCCTCGTTTATCGGCTGTTCCTGTTATCGGCCAACTTGGTGATCAGCCAGTTTTTCGGCTTCCAGTGATCAGCTGTTATTTTGGTGATTGGCCGTTTCTGACACTTCTGTCCGCCAGCTCGGGTCGCTTGCATGTCAGTTTGGCTGTGTCTTTTGGTGCGTAAGGAAGCTTTTGCTCATACATCCAAACATTTTGCTTGTTTTCCATTGCTTTTGTGGTTTTTTTTTGCAGTGCAACTGTGAAATAAGTAACCATGGCTCCAAAGAAAGTTCCTAGTAAAGTTCCTGTGGTAAAGAAAGTGAGAAACACCATGGAATTTAAGCATGAAGTGTAGCAGGCATGCAGGGAGTGTAGCAGGCATGCAGGGAGTGTAGCAGGCATGCAGGGAGTGTAGCAGGCATGCAGGGAGTGTAGCAGGCATGCAGGGAGTGTAGCAGGCATGCAGGGAGTGTAGCAGGCATGCAGGGAGTGTAGCAGGCATGCAGGGAGTGTGGCAGGCATGCAGGAAGTGTGGCAGGCATGCAGGAAGTGTGGCAGGCATGCAGGAAGTGTGGCAGGCATGCAGGAAGTGTGGCAGGCATGCAGGAAGTGTGGCAGGCATGCAGGAAGTGTGGCAGGCATGCAGGAAGTGTGGCAGGCATGCAGGAAGTGTGGCAGGCATGCAGGAAGTGTGGCAGGCATACAGGAAGTGTAGCAGGCATGCAGGAAGTGTAGCCGGCATGCAAGAAGTGTAGCAGGCATTCCAGAAGCCAGCATTAGTCTTCAGTAAAGGTATGTAACACTGATTTAATTGTTAAAAAAATTATTTTTTGGTGAATATTTTTGTCTGGAATGGATTAATTGTAATTAATTCATATGGGAAATACGTAATATTGCAGATTTTGGCCAAGCTTCTGGAACGGATTACGGCTGATAACCGAGGGTCCACTGTACAGTTCACTACTGTATAAACATTTAAAAATTTACCATATATATTATAAATGGTGCAGAGGTGACATTAATACAGCCTCTCCTCACATAACGACAGAGTTCCATTCCTAAGACCACATCGTTAAACGAATTCATCACTAAGTGAGGAGCATACTGTAATGGTAGTGGGTTAGTGTCAACTATCTTTGATATTGCACCATTTATAACATTTCTGGTATATTTTTAAATGTTCATACAATAGTGTACTATATATTGAAATACATGTAAACAGAAAAGAGGAAATCAGCTCTAATATACATTATTTAGGTATAAGTACTGGTCAGAGAGCCCATCGTAAGTCCGAGGCATTGGTAAACGAGTACATCACCAAGTGAGGAGAGACTGTACAGTATCAAAGATGGTTAAAACAAACCTACTACCATTATTGTATGCTCCTCACTTAGCAGCGAATTCATTTACCAACATGGTCTTATCAACGGAACTCTGTCTTTAAGCGAGGAGAGGTTGTACTGCATTATTGTAATAAACGTATAAGTAGTATCAGCGCATTCATAGATGTGCTGATAGTATTTATACAATGTGACGTGTATTGGATGGGTGACTTTCTTGGTTTACTCTTGAATATCGGCAAAAATTGAACATTCCGCTACTTTGAGCTCAATTTCAAGCTACTTTGTCCCAAAATCAATCGGACTCATGTCTCTGTGTGTAATATATCTTCCATTTTATCCATTGGGACCAAGAAAATTAGAATACAACTATGAAATCCATATGAAAACACACCACAAAGTCTCCATTTTAAATCAAAAACACGGTTGCAATTTTTTTTTCTTGTTATTCACTGCGTGCTGTGAGATTTTTCTTTTTTTTATGTTGTTCACACTTACTGCATAGACTCATTCTCTCATGCCTAGGCCCAAATTTACCACTCAGAGCTTATCTGAGTGAGCGGAGTTCATGGCATCATACTGCGGGACCTACACTGGATTCAAAACTGTGATATAACGGGACCAACAACGAAAGAGTTGATATTCAAAATGTATGTGGCCAGCAGTGGCCGCATACATTTCTACCCCTAGTATAATCCTGTCAGAGGGTATAATTTTTATTTTGCTTTACTTTTTCAGGAACTTCCAGAGTGGGCATGCCGCTATTGTGGGATCCATGATCCGGCATCTGCCGTCATGTGCAATGTTTGCCACAAGTGGTTCTGTAATGGCCGTGGAAACACCTCTGGCTCGCATATCATCAACCATCTTGTTCGTGCTAAGCACAAGGTATGGCTAGCAACCATTTCTCAAGTCATATTTTTTTCAAATGTGTATACGATTTCTGAAATAAGATTGGGAGATTGCAGTATAACGTCTGTGATTACTTAGAGCAAGTGATTCATTCACTGACAAACTCTTGAAATGTGTCCGTCGTACTAGTACGCAGGTGCTGGTACTGTGTCCAACATACTGGTACACGGGTGCTGCTACTGTGTCCGACTTACTACAGGTCCACATCGCTGTATCTGAAATTCTGAAATTCAAAAAGTTCCGAAAGCCGAAGTTTTTTTTTTTTTTTTTTTTTTAGAGTATGGAGTGACAGCCGTCTCTGTGCTGGGTCGCGCCGCCACTTGGCGGCATTGAGAATCATTTTGAAATTCAAAAATGTCTGAAATTTGAAACGATACAGGCCCCATGGGTTTTGGATAAAGGGATGCGCACCTGTAGTACACAAGTGCTGCTACTGTGTCCGACGTACTAGTATGCAGGTGTTGGTACTGTATCCGATGGCCTAGTAAGCAGGTTGTGAGACCTTTACCCACTCTGCCGGTTGTATCCCAGCAAGTGAGCACATCTCCTGTATTATCCCAGTGCTTAACAGAATAGGGAATAGCATAAGAGGGTACAAAATAAAAATGGGAGCAGTGGCTATAGTTTACCTAATGAAGAGAGGGAATACAATATATTCTTATGGAGAATTACGTAGTATAATAATTGACCTATGAGACTTACTACCAGGGGGAGGTGGGGATGTTATCAGTAACACAGACGTGTACTCGTTCTTAATTTGCCAACCAGCTGACCTGAGCTCCACCCTGCGTGGCCCACTACACACTCAGCTGTCCAGAGCTCCTACTCACCGGCCTAACATAATCAGTAGCTGTTTCCTAGAGCTTATATGGTCCTTAAAGCAACCCCTAAACTCCAGGTTTAGGGGTTGACCCCCCCCCCATGAGGCATACACCACGTGTCAAGACCTGACGCCTACAGTTATCACATCAAGGGTTGACTTCTCGAACGATGAGACCTGAGATGACCGGCGCCAGAGTTCCATATTTCTAACACCTTTCTGCCAGGGCAAGGGCTGTGACAGTTTACACTGGTTGGTGAGGTCAGCCTGTGACCTCAGTGGACCTACATCACATCCCTTTTTTCCCCCCAGTTTAAAATATCTGAGAACTATGACAATTTGTCCTAAGTTATTAGACAATTTTAATCCTAACCCCTTAATTCTATTACAGTACAGTAACAATATATAAAATTACACATCAGCATAATCAATAAACCCTAGCAGTGGAAACGAATAACAATGGCTCTGTTGTGAAATCTTATCACCATTTCCCCTTCAAACTTAGTACAGTGGACCTTCGAATTTAGTAGTGCCATTTCTGTATGCAAAACTATTTTTATTATCTATAAAATGTATTTTTTGTTAATATTTCCCATAGGAAATAATGTAAATCCAATTAAACCATTCCAGACACCCAAAAATATTAACAGAAAATACATTTTATAGATAAAAATAGTTTTGCATATAGAAATGGCACTACTAAATTCGAGGGTCCACTGTATCTGGCTCCAGTACCTTCCTGTACATTACTAGAAATAAACTAGCTCCTGTAGTCACCCTCGCTAATTAACCATTAACCCTTTGACTGTCGCGGCCGTATATATACGTTTGCGAGGTACCGTGTTTGACGTATATATACTCATAAATTCTAGCGGCTTCAAATCAGGCAGGAGAAAGCTAGTAGGCCCACATGTGAGAGAATGGGTCTGTGTGGTCAGTGTGCACCACATAAAAAAAATCCTGGAGCACGCAGTGCATAATGAGAAAAAAAAAACTCCGACCGTTTTTTTTAATTAAAATGCCGACTTTGTGGTCTATTTTCGTATAGTATTTGTGGTTGTATTCTCGTTTTCTTGGTCTCATTTGATAGAATGGAAACTATATTATAGAAATGGAGGTGATTTTGATTAATTTTACTATAAAAAGAACCTGAAAATGGAGCACAAAGTACAGGAAATGTTTGATTTTTGCCGATGTTCAAAAGTGAACAAATGATGTCATTGTCCAATAAATGTCCAACTAGCCATTCTAATACGCAGTCATGAATGGGTTGATGTAATTTTTACAATTATTACAGTATTGCAGTAGTCTGCATAACAGTAAATCTTCTATTTTTTGTTTGAATAAAATTTCAAAATAAAAAGCAAGAGTAATATCACAGGGACCTGGAGACATGACTGATGAACAAAGAAAATGTTATTTTAGAGCCAGGAATGTCTGCATTGTTCATTCTGGACCTTATTTTGAAATTGTCGTATTTTTTAATTTTCGTGAAATTCGCCAAATTGCAAATTTCTGACCATGTTATTGGGTAGTTGAAATCGGTAAATGGGCAGTTTCTTGTACTCAATCGATAGAAAAAATCGAGTTCTGAAGAAATAGTTATGAGTTTGGTTGACTGGAATAACGGAATTAGCCGAAAATAGGGCTCAAAGTGGGCGAAATTGCCGATTTTTAAATATCGCCGAAGTCGCTAACTTCGCGAGAGCGTAATTCCGTCAGTTTTCCACCAAATTTCGTTTTTTTGGTGTCTTTACAATCGGGAAAAGAATCTCTATCATTTCATAAGAAAAAATAATTTTTTTTTTTTTCGAATATTTTGCGACACCAGAAGCAACTTCAGGATTTGGCCCTTCGACAGTCAAAGGGTTAAGCCAAACCTCTTAAGGTTTTTCAGGTGTGAAAAATAGCTCAAGCAGGTATTATTCCTTCAAGTACTTGCAACTGAACCAATGCATGGCCACAAGGTTGCATTTTTCTTGCACCCTTCTGCAACCATTCGCGACAAGGCAGGAATCGCAACCAGGACTCATCATTATCCTATTTCTCGGAACTACAAAAGCCTCCCATTCCTCACATTAGGCAAATCCTCTTCTGACAGCGAGGCGATTGGTGTTTGCAGTTCTCCACCTGAAAAGGAAATGCATCCTATCTCTACGGTGATCCCTCCCAGCAAGGAGCTAGCTCAAATAATATAAAACACATGTATGTCCCAACAGTTGACATAAAATAGATAATCCCGACAGTAGAGATACCATACGTAAAAGAAGTAACCAGACTGTTCAGTTTTCCCCCAGCTTCATTGGCTAGTAGTAAAGGTCATGATTGACTTGACTGGGGGGCAGGCTATTGACCCAGAGGAAAGCTCTCTACAAATCATTGGGCAAGGGGGGTAGAAATATGAAGCCATGACTCGATCCATGACAGCACTTTTCCCCCAATGCCATGAGCAGCCACTTCAACAGTCTCTGATGTGGTACTCTATCAAAAACCTCACTAAAATCTAAATAAACAATATCGAATTCTTTATCCTGATCAACGGCCTCAGAAGCTTTGCTGAAGGAGGTTAATAAATTAGTTAGGCAGGAATGGCCCCTGGTGAATCCATGTTGAGTATCATTAATCAAATTATGCCTACCGAGATGGCTTCTTATATTATCAGCTATAATTGACTCTAGTAATTTGCCTACAATTGAGGTTAGACTTACTGGGCGGTAATTTGACGGCAACAACTTGTCCCCTGCTTTAAAAATAGGAATTACCTTAGCCATCTTCCACATATCAGGCACTACACCTGTTTGAATAGATAAATTAAAAATAGTTAAAGGTTCACAGAGTTCCATTTTGCATTCCTTAAGGACCCTTGAAAAAAATTCATCAGGACCAGGAGATTTATTTTGCTTCAAACGGTCTATTTGTTTGATAGCCATTTCGCTAGTGACTGTGATATTACATAATTTATCCTCTTCAGACTCGCTAAAAAACCTAATTATTGGGATGTTATTAGTGTCTTCCTGAGTAAAAACAGATAAAATAATTATTAAAAATAGAGCACATTTCATTCTCTTTGTCGGTAAGAACTCCATAGTCATTTTTAAGAGGACCTATCTTATCTCTAACGTTTGTTCTATACACCTGGAAAAAACTTTTAGGGTTAGATTTCAAATCCCTAGCAACTTTAATTTCATAGTCCCGTTCAGCTTTTCCTATCCCCTTTTTAACGTCCCTCTTAATGTCAATATACTGATTCATAAGAAGACCCTCACCTCATTTGATATGCCTATAAATGCCTTTCTTCTGCCCTAAAACATATTTGAGCCTATTATTCATCCGTTTTGGGTCATTTCTATTCGATCTAATTTCTTTATGTGGGATAAATGTTCTTTGGGCAGCATGTATAGTGTTCAGAAAACTCTCATATTGATAGCTCTCTTCGTTACCCCACTCCACAGATGACAAGTGTTCTCTAAGCCCATTGTAATCTGCTAAGCGAAAATCTGGGACCGTTACTGAGTTATCCCTACTATCATACTTCCATTCGATGCTAAAGGTAACTGATTTATGATCACTTGCATCGAGTTCCTCTGTAATTTCTAAATTAACAAGGGTTTCCTTTTTTGCCAGAACCAAATAAAACAGGTTATTTCCCCCATGTAGGTTCTGTCACAAACTGCTTCAAAAAACAATCCTGAACTACTTCTAAGAAATTGTTCGATTCTAAATTCCCAGTTAAGAAATTGCAATCAATCTGACTAAAGTTGAAGTCCCCTAGAATTACTATGTAGAAGAGAGAATGTAGTCACTGAGAGGTCACGTCCCTCTCAGATCAAACGATTCTCACTTGAAAAAGTTGTCCAAGGTGCTTTCTCTTCTGTACCAAGACGCCTTTGTGTTGCAGTGTCTGACACTTGAGTATCAAAATGGTATACAATACCAACAGGTTGGTAGGTAAAACACATGGGCAACAGTTAGCTAACTTTATTTCGAAACATTTTGCCTAACTGCCTACCTGTCGGTATTATATACTTCGTACCATTTTGATATTCACTCTGTCAGACATTGCAACCCATAGGCATCTTGATACAGAAGAGAAAACACCTTGGATAACTTTTTCAAGTGAGAATCGTTTGATCTGAGAGGGATGTGGCTACATTCTCTCTCCTACCAGCCTGCACTTTCTTTTTTCAACACACTGGATGTATCCCACCAAGGCAGGGTGGCCCAAAAGGAAAAATGAAAGTTTCTCCTTTTACATTTAGTAATATATACAGGAGAAGAGGTTACTAGCCCCTTGCTCCCGGCATTTTAGTCGCCTCTTACAACACGCATGGCTTACGGAGGAAGAATTCTGTTCCACTTCCCCATGGAGATAAGACAAAATAAGCAAGAACTAGAAAGAAAATAGAAGAAAACCCAGAGGGGGTGTATATATACTTGTTTCGGTGGGGGGAAATAAATGGGATTAAATATGGAGTATCTGAGAGAGTTAGAGCTAAGGAAGGGGTAGCAATAATGTTGAAGGATCAGTTATGGAAGGAGAAAAGAGAATATGAATGTGTATATTTAAGGATTATGTGGATTAAAGTAAAGGTTGGATGCAAAAAGTGGGTCATAATAATCGTGTAGACACCTGGAGAAGAGAGGAATGTAGAGGAGAGAGAGAGATTTTGGGAGATGTTAAGTGAATGTATAGGAACCTTTGAACCAAGTGAGAGAGTAATTGTGGTAGGGGACCTGAATGCTAAAGTAGGAGAAACTTTTAAGAGAGGGTGTGGTAGGTAAGTTTGGGGTGCCAGGTGTAAATGATAATGGGAGCCCTTTGATTGAACTTTGTATAGAAAGGGGTTTAGTTATAGGTAATACATATTTTGAGAAAAAGAGGATAAATAAGTATACAAGATATGATGTAGGGTGAAATGACAGTAGTTTGTTGGATTATGTATTGGTAGATACGACTGTTGAGTAGACTTCAGGATGTACATGTTTATAGAGGGGCCACAGATATATCAGATCACTTTTTAGTTGTAGCTATACTGAGAGTAAAAGGTAGATAGGATACAAGGGGAATAGAAGCATCAGGGAAAAGAGAGGTGAAGGTTTATGAACTAAAAGAGGGGGCAGTTAGGGTAAGATATAAACAGCTATTGGAGGATAGATGGGCTAATGAGAGCATAGGCAATGGGGTCGAAGAGGTATGGGGTAGGTTTAAAAATGTAGTGTTAGAGTGTTCAGCAGAAGTTTGTGGTTACAGGAAAGTGGGTGTGGGAGGGAAGAGGAGCAATTGGTGGAATGATGATGTAAAGAGAGTAGTAAGGGAGAAAAAGTTAGCATATGAGAAGTTTTTACAAAGTAGAAATGATGCAAGGAGGGAAGAGTATATGGAGAAAAAGAGAGGGGTTAAGAGAGTGGTGAAACAATGTAAAAAGAGAGCAAATGAGAGAGTGGGTGAGATGTTATCAACAAATTTTGTTGAAAATAAGAAAAAAATTTGGAGTGAGATAAACAAGTTAAGGAAGCCTAGAGAACAAATGGATTTGTCAGTTAAAAATAGGAGAGGAGAGTTATTAAATGGAGAGTTAGATGTATTGGGAAGATGGAGGGAATATTTTGAGGAATTGTTAAATGTTGATGAAGATAGGGAAGCTGTGATTTCATGTATAGGGCAAGGAGGAATAACATCTTGTAGGAGTGAGGAAGAGCCAGTTGTGAGTGTGGGGGAAGTTCGTGAGGCAGTAGGTAAAATGAAAGGGAGTAAGGCAGCCGGGATTTATGGGATAAAGATAGAAATGTTAAAAGCAGGTGGGGATATAGTTTTGGAGTGGTTGGTGTTATTATTTAGTAAATGTATGGAAGAGGGTAAGGTACCTAGGGATTGGCAGAGAGCATGCATAGTTCCTTTGTATAGAGGCAAAGGGGACAAAAGAGAGTGCAAAAATTACAGGGGGATAAGTCTGTTGAGTATACCTGGTAAAGTGTTTGGTAGTTATTATTGAAAGAATTAAGAGTAAGACGGAGAATAGGATAGCAGATGAACAAGGAGGCTTTAGGAAAGGTAGGGGGTGTGTGGACCAGGTGTTTACAGTGAAATATATAAGTGAACAGTATTTAGATAAGGCTAAAGAGGTTTTTGTGGCATTTATGGATTTGGAAAAGGCATATGACAGGGTGGATAGGGGGGCAGTGTGGCAGATGTTGCAGGTGTATGGTATAGGAGGTAGATTACTGAAAGCAGTGAAGAGTTTTTACGAGGATAGTGAGGCTCAAGTTAGAGTATGTAGGAAAGAGAGAGATTATTTCCCAGTAAATGTAGGCCTTAGACAAGGGATGTGTGATGTCACCGTGGTTGTTTAATATATTTATAGATGGGGTTGTAAGAGAAGTAAATGCGAGGGTCTTGGCAAGAGGCGTGGAGTTAAAAGATAAAGAATTGCACATAAAGTGGGAGTTGTCACAATTGCTCTTTGCTGATGACACTGTGCTCTTGGGAGATTCTGAAGAGAAGTTGCAGAGGTTGGTGGATGAATTTGGTAGGGTATGTAAAAGAAGAAAATTAAAAGTGAATACAGGAAAGAGTATGGTTATGAGGATAAAAAGATTAGGTGATGAAAGATTGGATATCAGATTGGAGGGAGAGAGTATGGAGGAGGTGAATGTATTCAGATATTTGGGAGTGGACGTGTCAGCGGATGGATCTATGAAAGATGAGGTGAATCATAGAATTGATGAGGGAAAAAGGGTGAGCGGTGCACTTAGGAGTCTGTGGAGACAAAGAACTTTGTCCTTGGAGGCAAAGAGGGGAATGTATGAGAGTATAGTTTTACCAATGCTCTTATATGGGTGTGAAGCATGGGTGATGAATGTTGCAGCAAGGAGATGGCTGGGGGCAGTGGAGATGTCATGTCTGAGGGCAATGTGTGGTGTGAATATAATGCAGAGAATTCGTAGTTTGGAAGTTAGGAGGAGGTGCAGGATTGCCAAAACTTTTGTCCAGAGGGCTGAGGAAGGGTTGTTGAGGTGGTTGTTGAAGGGATTCAGGGAAACCAGCAGGCCGGACTTGAGTCCTGGAGATGGGAAGTACAGTGCCTGCACTCTGAAGGAGGGATGTTAATGTTGCAGTTTAAAAACTGTAGTGTAAAGCACCCTTTTGGCAAAACAGTTATGGAGTGAATGATGGTGAAAGTTTTTCTTTTTCAGGCCACCCTGCCTTGGTGGGAATCAGCCAGTGTGATAATAAAATAAAAAATAAAATATGTATGTGTACTGTGACCTAAGTGTAAGTAGAAGTAGCAAGATGTACCTAAAATCTTGCATGTTTATGAGACAGGAAAAAGACAACAGCAATCCTACCATCATGTAAAACAAGTACGGGCTTTCATTTTACACTCACTTGGCAGGATGGTAGTACCTCCCTGGGCGGTTGCTGTTTACCAACCTACCAGCCTGCACCTCTTCTTTTATTTATTTATTTATTAATTTGAACATGATACATAGAAGTACAAGGAAATACAGTGGTTAAGTGTAACATGCCAAAGCCCCTTGTATGCAGAGCATTATGGGCAGGCTTAAAATTAACTGAAGATTAACTAAGCAATTATATATTCAATGGTAAACATTGTTGTAAACAGTTAACAATTAAGCACAAATGAGTATTTCAAAGACAGGTCATGTGGTCATTTACTGTGTTGCTGTTCATTCAGTAGAATGGAGTATTCTGTTAGTTAATGTAATTAAAAATAACAAAGTTTGATTGGGTCAAAGGTTAAACATTTATGAGATACAATTATTCAGTATTTATTTGGTTGTGGGTGAGTAAGTGATTTTTGAGAAAAGACTTGAATTTATAAACAGACTGTTTCTTTTATATTCACAGGTAGTGAATTCCAGATTTTTGGGCCTTTTATGTGCATTGAGTTTTTGCATAGTGTGAGATGGACACGGGGAATATCAAAGAGTGATCTGTGCCTTGTGTTATGGTCATGTGTTCTGTTGAGGTTGGTAAGGAGATGTTTGAGGGGAGGGTTTATATCCGAGTAAGTGTTCGATGCATGTAGTAGGTACAATAATAAGTATGGATGTTTTGTATGGTGAGTAGGTTTAAAGTTTTCAGTATTGGTGGAGTGTGCTGCCTGTAGTGGGAATTTATCATTCTGACTGCAGTCTTTTGTTGGGTAATTAATGGTCTGAGATGGTTTATTGTTGTTGAGCCCCATGGACAAATTCCATAGGAGAAATAGGGGTAAATAAGTGTGTGCACATAAATGGGGTTAAATCTGAGTGCGGATCTGTAACAAGTGGCATTCTGCAGGGATCAATTTTAGGCCCATTGTTGTTTATAATATATATAAATGACCTTGATGAGGGAATTACTAGTGACATAAGCAAATTTGCTGATGACACAATAGGGAGGATAATCGATTCAGACGTTGATGTCTCGGAACTTCAGGAGGATTTAGACACTCAATTCGTGGTCAGAAAAGTGGCAGATGCAGTTCATTTTAGATAAATGTAACGTTCTAAAGCTCGGAAATGTTCATAACCCTAGCACCTACCAGCTTAATAATGTTGAACTTAGCCGTATAGAATGCGAAAAGGATTTGAGGGTTATGGTAAGCAGCAACCTTAAACCAAGACATCAGTGCCTAAGTGTGCATAATAAGGCAAATAAATTGCTGGGATTTATATCAAGAAGTGTAAGCAACAGAAGTCCAGCGGTTATACTTCAGCTTTATACGTCATTAGTAAGGCCTTACCTAGATTATGCAGGTTAGTTCTGGTCTCCATTTTACAGAACGGATATAAATTCGTTAGAAAACATTCAGCGACGAATGACAAAATTAGTTCATTGCATTAGAAATCTTTCGTATGAAGAGAGATTGAATTCCCTTAAATTACACACACTTGTCAGACAAAGAATGAGGGGAGACATGATCAAAGTGTACAAGTGGAAGATGGGTATTAATAAAAGGGATATTATTAAGGTCTTGACGATATCTCTCCAGAGAGAACCCGAAATAAAGGATTCAAATTAGACAAGTTTAGATTTAGAAAGGATATAGGAAAGTATAGGTTTGGAAATAGGGTAGTTGATGAGTGGAACAGTCTGCCTAGTAGGGTTATTGAGGCTAAGACCTTGGGTAGTTTCAAATTTAGGTTGGATAAATACATGAGTGAGAGGGGTTGGATTTGAGTGGAACTTGCATATGAGTTAATAGAATTATCAAAGCTTGTTCCTTGGGTAGAATTGAAAATTGGGTTGGGCAAATATTCTGTTAGTGGGATGGATTGTGAAGGACCTGCCTAGTATGGGCTAACAGGCCTCCTGCAGTGCTCCTCCTTTCTTATGTTCTTATGTTTAAAAATTGACTCAGCATACGAACAAATTGGGATACGAACAAGGTCACGGAACGTTAAATTGTAAGCCGAGGTTCCACTGTATAACCTAGTACAATCAATCAGTAGGGCATTTCCATGTTTTGAGGAGTATTACATTCCAAAACAGCTGGAATGTCATAAGTATCCCTGTACATATCCTTAGATGACCAGAATACTAAAAAAAAAAAAAAATTAATAAACTGTTATACCATACATATTCTGCTCATACAGTATACTGATTATTGCAAGTGAATCAGTGTTTAAAGTGCTAAAACACCTTGAAATGCTTCTGATATTATGGTGGAAAAAAAAAAAAGGCTCTGTTGATTTGTAAGAAAAAATATTTACTGAAAATTCTTCTCCCCCCCCCCTACACAGGAACTTTTTTTTACAGGGTCTCTCACAGTTAAACGGTTAATATAAAGCACGAGACATAAACAGAGAATTTGAATAATAAGAAGAAAAATGGACTGTGGAGCTTGGAAAAAAATGTGGCAGTGTGTGTAGCCATGCTTTTCCTTGTCAGGAAGACTAACAGATAAGATGGGGTGTCTCCTTCCTCTTTACAGTAGGGAATGTCGCCCTGTTCACCTCTGAAAGTGAATATAAAATGAAAAGTGTAACTGTACAGCTGAGGGTAGAAAATTATATTTAAGATCACCAAAATTACAAGAGTATAAAAAACATTAAGTCATTCAGTATGTGTAAACTAAAGTGAAAGGTTATTGAAGTGTGTGTAGGTAATATATATTATGACACACTTCAATAATTGGTGCATAAATTTACTTAAGTAATATTATACATTTTTTTTTTTTTTTTTAAGAAGTCACCTGTCTCCCACCAAAGCAGGGTGACCCAAAGAAAGGAAATCCCCAAAAAGAAAATGCTTTCATCATCATTCAACACTTTCACCTCACACATAATCACTGTTTTTGCAGAGGTGCTCAGAATACAACAGTTTAGAAGCGTATACGTATAAAGATACACAACATATCCCTCCAAACTGCCAATATCCCAAACCCTCCTTTAGAGTGCAGTCATTGTACTTCCCATTTCCAGGACTCAAATCCAGCTATATAAAAATAACCGGTTTCCCTGAATCCCTTCACTAAATATTACCCTGCTCACACACTAGCAGCTTGTTAGGTCCCAAATACCATTCGTCTCCATTCACTCCTATCTAACGCGCTCATGCACGCTTGCTGGAAGTCCAGGCCCCTCGCCCACAAAACCTCCTTTGCCCCCTCCCTCCAACCTTTTCGAGGACAACCCCTACCCCGCCTTCCTTCCCCTGCAGATTTACACGCTCTCAATGTCATTCTACTTTGATCAATTCTCTCTAAATGACCAAACCACCTCAACAATCCCTCTTCAGCCCTCTGACTAATACTTTTATTAACTCCACACCTCCTAATTTCCACACTCCGAATTTTCTGCATAATATTTACACCACACATTGCCCTTAGACAGGACATCTCCACTGTCTCCAACTGTCTCCTCGCTGCAGAATTTACAACCCAAGCTTCACACCTATACAAGAGTGTTGGTACCACTATACTTACAAACATTCCCTTCTTTTGTTTAATAAGTTTAATTGGTGATGCTGCAAGCGGGTGGTTAATGATGAACGTCTTCGGAGGCTTCTTACTTTATTGTTATGTCGTGGTGGGTACACAGGCTTGTGTGTTTGTGCTCATGGCCCGGGAGGGCCATGCCACGAGAGAGGACACTTCTTGACTGAGTGAAGAGTGACGCCAGAGTGAGAGTGAGGCAAGGGCAGGCAGGCTGGCGTACCCACCGAGAGGCCTGGCTACAGAGGGCAGCATCTTAGTGGCGCGAAATACAGTGGACCCCTGCATACCGTCGGCATCACATAACGTACAATCCGCATACCGCTCGCTTTTATCGCAAAAATTTTGCCTCGCATACCGCTCAAAAACCCGCTCACCGCTCTTCGTTCGAGACGCGTCCAATGTGCGCCCTTAGCCAGCCTCACATGTGCCGCCGGTGGCATTGTTTACCAGCCAGCCTCCGCGGTAACATCCAAGCATACAATCGGAACATTTCGTATTATTACAGTGTTTTTGGTGATTTTATCTGCAAAATAAGTGACCATGGGCCCCAAGAAAGCTTCTAGTGCCAACCCTACAGCAATAAGGGTGAGAATTACTATAGAGATGAAGAAGGAGATCATTGATAAGTATGAAAGTGGAGTGCGTGTCGCCGACCTGGCCAGGTTGTACAAGAAACCCAAATCAACCATCGCTACTATTGTGGGCAACAGAAAGGCAATCAAGGAAGCTGTTCTTGCCAAAGATTTAACTGTGTTTTCGAAACAGAGATCGCAAGTGATGGAAGATGTTGAGAGACTTATTGGTGTGGATAAATGAAAAACAGCTAGCAGGAGATAGCGTCTCTCAAGCGATCGTAAGCGAAAAGGCTAGGAAGTTGCACGAGGATTTAATTAAAAAAATGCCTGCAACTAGTGATGATGTGAGTGAATTTAAGGCCAGCAAAGGTTGGTTTGAGAGATTTAAGAAGCGTAGTGGCATACATAGTGTGATAAGGCATGGTGAGGCTGCCAGTTCGGACCACAAAGCAGCTGAAAAATATGTGCAGGAATTCAAGGAGTACATAGACAGTGAAGGACTGAAACCTGAACAAGTGTTTAATTGTGATGAAACAGGCCTGTTTTGGAAGAAAATGCCAAGCAGGACCTACATTACTCAGGAGGAAAAGGCACTCCCAGGACATAAGCCTATGAAAGACAGGCTTACTTTGTTGATGTGTTCCAATGCTACTGGTGATTGCAAAGTGAAGCCTTTATTAGTGTATCACTCTGAAACTCCCAGACCGTTCAGGCAAAAGAATGTCCTCAAGGAGAATTTGTGTGTGCTGTGGAGGGCAAACAGTAAGGCATGGGTCACTAGGGACTTTTTCTATGACTGGTTACACCATGCATTTGCCCCCAATGTGAAAGATTACCTAACTGAAAAGAAATTAGAACTTAAGTGCCTCCTGGTGTTAGACAATGCCCCTGGTCATCCTACAGACGTGGCAGAGCGACTTTATGGGGACATGAAATTCATTAAGGTGAAGTTTTTGCCTCCTAATACCACTCCTCTCCTGCAGCCCATGGACCAGCAGGTTATTGCAAACTTCAAAAAACTGTACACAAAAGCTCTGTTTGAAAGGTGCTTTGTAGTGACCTCAGAAACTCAACTGACTCTTAAGAGAGTTTTGGAGAGAGCACTTTAATATCCTCGATTGTGTAAACCTTATAGGTAAGGCTTGGGAGGGAGTGACTAAGAAGACCTTGAACTCTGCTTGGAAGAAACTGTGGCCAGAATGTGTAGACAAAAGGGATTTTGAAGGGTTTGAGGCTAACCCTGAGAGGATTATGTCAGTTGAGGAATTCATTGTGGCATTGGGAAAGTCCTTGGGGTTGGAGGTTAGTGGGGAGGATGTGGAAGAGTTGGTGGAGGAGGACAATGAAGAACTAACCACTGATGAGCTGATAGATCAACTTCAACAGCAAGAGGCCAGACCTGAGGAAACTGGTTCAGAGGAGGGGAGAGAGAAATTGAAGAAGTTGCCTACTACAAAGATTAAGGAAATCTGTGCAAAGTGGCTTGAAGTGCAAACCTTCATGGATGAAAATCACCCTCACACAGCTATTGCAAGCCGTGTTGGCAACCTGTACACTGACAATGTTGTGAAACACTTTAGGGAAGTGATAAAGGAACGAGAGGTACAGGCCACTATGGACAGGTATGTTGTGCGAAAGAAGTCCAGTGACTCTGAAGCTGGTCCTAGTGGCATTAAAAGAAGAAGGGAAGTAACCCCAGAAAAGGACTCGACACCTCAAGTCTTAATGGAAGGGGATTCCCCTTCTAAACACTAACACTCTCTCTCCCCTCCTCCCATCCCATCAATCATCACCAGATCTTCAATAAAAGTAAGTGTCATGTAATTGTGCATGCCTTTTTCAGTTTGTATTAAAATTAACATTTCATGTGGTAAAAATTTTTTTTTTCATACTTTTGGGTGTCTTGCACGGATTAATTTGATTTCCATTATTTCTTATGGGGAAAATTCATTCGCATACCGATCATTTCGCATAACAATGAGCCCTCTTGCACGGATTAAAGTCGCTATGCGGGGGTCCACTGTATGAACTAAGCTGGCAGACAGCATGGGCTGTCTGTACAGACAGCATGGGCTGTCTGTGCAGACAGTACAGGCTGTCTACATATTCTCGGCCACCTACCGCGCGTCGTCCCGACGCGACAATACTGGTGGTAAAAGAAACTCGGTCTCTCTCGCGTAGGCACAGGGCACAGAACACAAAATAAAAACATATACATGTATATACATATGGACATGAAAAAAAAAACTTCCTACAGGGAGGGAAGAAAAAAACATGTGGAGTGTGCTAAACATTGTTGTCAAAGGCAGTGAGCATCGAAGTGCATCACTGCACGCCTTCCTGCATCTGGACAGATACTGCAACACGGGAGACATCGCTGCGGCTGAGCTGTGACATAACAGGGTATGGTCTCCTCTGGAACGGTGAAGCAGACATCGTAGGAGTCGCTGCAGGTTTCACTCAACCTGGGGCATGACATGCTGGTGCCCTCGAGTGAGGCGTCGACAAAACTCGGCAACTGGGCAGGACTTCTGGCAAGCGACTCAGGAGGACACTTCTCGACTGGTACTGTTGCTGGGCTGTCACTGCCGGCGAGCGTGGAGTGAGTCGTGGCAGAGACGACTGGGCAAACATCTGGGAGTCGTAACATCATACACCAGACTGCAGTGAGCGAGCTAGCAGTTAAAGTGACATCTTCTTTGTGCAGGCTGCTCACTGAAGCTTGTGACACGCGGCTGACACAGCGCCTGCCGACAGGGCTAACTGCAGCTTGACGAGTGTCATTCTCTCGGCAGATGGAGTTACAGCAGAGGTTAGTCTAAGCATCCCCAGACTTGTTTCTCTACATATAACTGCACTCTGAAGGTCTGGAGGTGAAGTGAAACAAATCTCGATGGGAATCGTAGCAGGTACAATTCTGCAGAACATCACGAGCGATGAGCATAAAAGCTTTCTGTACAAGAGGGCTCGGTCACTCGGGGGCTGAGTAAATCAGCTGTCAAACGCACTGGTCACATGGGTGACTTAGCACAGTGGTGCTACTCAGGTCTGGCTCAGACCTCACTGGACACACAGAAACTACACACACCCGTGGTACATGCGGTACAACATGGCTTAAACTAGCAAATGATGCTTTTCTGTGCATAAAACTGACACTAAGACATATACTAAAATGTGAGAACACTGACTGAGAGGAATTAATTAACACACGACATATATCTTCTCTCAATCTTCTCGACAATACTGAAATAATTACTAGAAACACTTGATGTGACATCATGTGATGTCGCGAGGTGACGTCAGCCGCACTGTGACGTCAGCAGACATCTCGAGGTGACGTCAGGCAGACATCGTGACGTCATGAAGTCTGGCAGCATCGTCGGTGACGTCAGTGTGATGCGGGCAGCAGACCACAGCATGAGGCCTGGGACATCTGGTAACTCACGTGGCTGGTAGATCTACGTGACACTTTGCCTCCATAGATAAATTTTTTTGTTTCCACTTATACCTCAACGCACCACTCACCTTTTTTCCTTCATCAATTCTATGATTAACCTCATCCTTCATAAATCCATCTGCTGACACGTCAACTCCCAAATATCTGAAAACATTCACTTCTTCCATACTCCTCCTCTCCAATTTGATATCCAATTTTTCTTTATCTAAATAATTTGATACCCTCATCATCTTACTCTTTTCTATGTTCACTTTCAACTTTCTGCCTTTACACACACTCCCAAACTCGTCCACTAACCTTCGCAATTTTTCTTTAGAATCTCCCATAAGCACAGTATCATCAGCAAAAAGTAACTGTCAGTTCCCATTTTGTATTTGATTCCCCATAATTTAATCCCACACCTCTCCCGAACACCGTAGCATTTACTTCTTTTACAACCCCATCTATAAATAGTACATGAAACAACCATGGTGATATTACACATCCCTGTCTAAGACCTACTGTCTAAGACCTACCTGAGCCTCGCCTACCTATCCCATATACTTGCCACGTCTGCCACATTCCTCCCCTATCCACTCTATCATATGCCTTTTCTAAATCTATAAATGCAATATAAACTTCCCTACCTTTATCTAAATACTATTCACATATATGTTTCAGTGTATACACTTGATCTACACATCCCCTACCCACTCTAAAACCTTCTTACTCATCCACAATCCTACATTCTGTCTTACCTCTAATTCTCTCAATAACCCTACCGTACACTTTTCCTGGTATACTCAGTAAACTAATTCCTCTCTAATTTTTACAGTCTCTATTGTACCCCTTCAATTTATATAAAGGAACTATACGTGCTCTCTGCTAATCCCTAGGTACCTTCCCCTCTTTCATACATTTATTAACCCTTTCAGGGTTTCTGACGTACTAGTACGCCTTACGCACCAGGGTTTTTGACGTACTAGTACGCCAAAATTCTAGCGCATTCAAATCTAGGGAGAGAGCTGGTAGGCCTACATATGAAAGAATGGGTCTTATGTGGTCAGTGTGCACAGTATAAAAAAAATCCTGCAGCACACAGTGCATGATGAGAAAAAAAAAACTTTGACAGTGTTTTTGGTTTAACCCTTTGAGGGCCGACAGGCCCTCTCCGAGACTCGTTCTCAGGGTCAACCAAATTTAAAAAAAAAAAAAAATTCTAATGAAAACATAGAGAATATTTTCCCAATCATAATGACACCAAAAATATGAAATTTGATGGAAAACTTACGGAATTATGCTCTCGCGAAGTTAGCGGTCTCGGCGATGTTTATGGATCAGCGATTTTGCCCACTTTGAGCCTCATTTTCGGCCAGTTCCACTGTACTAGTCGACAAAAAACATGAATATTTCGCTAGAACTCCATTTTTTCTATTGAATGAGTGCAAGAAACCACCCATTTACCAATTTCAACTATCCAGTACAGTGGTCAGAATTTAGCAATTTTGCCAATTTCACACAAATTTCAAAAGATGCCAATTTCCAAATTGGGTCCAGAACAAACAAGAAATACATTCCTGGCACTAAAATGACATTTCCTCTGGTCAATAGTCACGTCTCAAGGCCCCTCTTACATTCTTTTGCTTTCCACTTTGAATTTTTATTCTCACAAAAAATACCATACGAAAATACAGTGCAAAGTCGCTGTTTTATTCCAAAAAAAACGGTCAAAGTTTTTTTTTTCTCATTATGCACTGTGTGCTGCAGGATTTTTTTTATACCGTGCACACTGACCACATAGACCCATTCTATCATATGGAGGCCTACCAGCTTTCTCCCGCTAGATTTGAGGGCGCTAGAATTTAGGCGTACTAGTACGTCAAAAACCGAGTCGTAAGCCGTACTAGTACGTCCGAAACCCTCAAAGGGTTAAAACAGCAAATTTGCACTGTATTTTCGTATGGTATTTATGATGGTATTCTAGTTTTCCTGGTCTCATTTTATAGAATGGAAAACATATTACAGAAATTAAGATGATTTTGATTGGTTTTACAATGAAAAGTACCTTGAAATTGAGCTCAAAATAGCAGAAATCTTTGATTTTTGCCAAAGTTCAAAAGTAAACAAATTGTTGAGAATTTTGGCCTTACCTGCTGTGTTTTTTATAACTATATATAATGAACACTTAGCTGATAAATGACAGCAAATCGTCTACACAGCCGCCCCTGCAGACGAGGTCTAGAAGCTGTCGAAACCATCACAACAGTGGGCTGTCAAGAGATACAATTTGTAAGTATAAATTACCCCTAGGGGGTGTTATGCCAGCATATTTCATTCGATGATGGCTGACGAAATACCTACTTGTTTGGACTCAAAAGTCCACACCTTACTGCCGATTATAGGTTGATTACAAACTCCTTGTGACTCAAGAATTGCGCAATCCCCCGATCTACAAGAAATTCGTAACATACCTTGCTCTTTGTAACGTGAGCTATGGTGTTCTCAACACCTTCGACAGATATCGGTGACTTGATAGAAGCTGAAGTGTCCTTGGATGTCCACGTCTTCCATTGTCTAGGAAACGCACACTGGTACACTATGTTCCACAAGATTTGTCTTTATTGTTCACAATGTATCACAAGAGAAGCTGATCACACTTCTCTTAAGTGTTTGTGCTAGAGACACTTTGTTCACACTAACGCACAGATCTCCTGGCGTCAGTGTCACTCTCCCTAGAGTCAAAGATAGTCTGCCAGACGCCACAGCGCTCCATGCCGTCACTGCCCCCAGCACAAAAAAAAAAACGCTGACCTAGTACCTTGCATCCTTGTCACCTCCTCGATGAAGCAAAGCAGAATGTTTGTTTCTTGCTGTCTTAATCATAGACAACAATGTACACTATCTTTACTATGGTAATAAAGTGGGAGCAGGATTTTCCTTAATTGTCCTGCTAAAGTAAGAATGTATTGTCTCTTATAAAAATACACTTTGCAACACCGCTGCAAGGAGCAGAGGTCACTTGACTACGTGGCATAGCATCTGTGATCAATTACTCACTCTAGCAGTAAACAAGACGCTCGCCCCTTCTGAGTGGCCCCTCAGGGCTGAGAGGGCTTGGCCCCTCAGGGCTGAGAGGGCTTGGCCCCTCAGGGCTGAAAGGGCTGAAGGGGGCTGATACCCCCCTCCTGGAGAAAATTTCTCCACATAAATCATGCTACGCGTCCAATACACGTCAACTGGTGAGTCTGATATTCTTTCACAAGTGCGGTGATATAATTTATACCATTTCTACACAAATGCAGTAGTCTGCATAACAGTAAATCTTCTATTTTTTTTGAGAATAAAAATTCCAAGTGGAAAGCAAAAGAATGTAAGAGGGGTGTGGGGATGTGACTGATGAACAGAGGAAATGTTATTTTAGTGCCAGGAATGTCTTTCTTGTTTATTCTGGACCCTATTTGGAAATTGGCATCTTTGAAATTTGTGTAAAGTTGGCAAAATTGCTAAATTCAGACCACTTTATTGGATAGTTGAAATCAGTAAACGGGTGGTTTCTTGTACTCATTCGATAGAAAAAATGGAGTTCTCGCAAAATAGTTACGATTGTTGTCGACAAGTACACTGGAATTGGCTGAAAATGGGGCTCAAAGTGGGCAAAATCGCCAATGCGTAAACATCGTCGAGACCGCTAAATTCGATTTCCATCAAAGATTTCCATCAAATTTCATACTTTTGGTGTCATTGTGATCAGGAAAAGATTCTCTATCTTTTCATGAGAATTTTTTTTTTTTTTTTTTTAAATTTGTCGACCCTGAGAACAAGTCTGGGAGAGGGCCTGTCGACCCTGAGAACAAGTCTGGGAGAGGGCCTGTCGACCCTGAAAGGGTTAAATAAAAATACCAGCCACTCTAACACTGTATTTCCCCCTGCTTTTAACATTTCTGTCATGATCCCATCAGTTCCAGCTGCTTTACCCCCTTTCATTCTACGTAATGCCTCACTCACTTCCCCAACACTCACATCCTGCTCTTCACTCCTAAAAGATGGTATACCTCCCTGGTCAGTGCATGAAATTACTGCCTCCCTTTCTTCGTTGACATTTAAAAGTTCCTCAAAATATTCCCGCCATTTATCCAATACCTCCATCTCCCCATCTACTAATTCCCCTACTCTGTTTTTAACTGACATGTCCATTTGTTCCCTAGGCTTTCTTAACTTGTATAACTCCAAAATTTTTTCTTATTTTCATTAAAATTTCTTGACAGTGCCTCTCCCACTCTTATCATCTACTCTCTTTTTGCACTCTCTCACCACTCTCTTCACCTTTCTTTTACTCTCCATATACTCTGCTCTTCTTATAACACTTAAGAACATAAGAAAGGAGGAACACTGCAGGAGGCCTGTTGGCCCATACTAGGCAGGTCCTTTACAATTCATCCCACTAACAAAGGTCTTGAAGGAAGAAGCTTATTATAACGTCACATTTAGTTTTGGTGTTGTGTTGAGAGTAGAAGTGAAGATCCTGCTGGTTGGTCGGTTTTCGCTAAACTTTTAAAACGTAACTTTTACAACATAGCTGAATCTCTTGCCAGGAACTTCTCCAGCATTGTCCTAAACAGCAACAAACCTACTATGCTTTGTAAAAACCTCTCATAAGCTACCCTTTTCTCTTTTATTACACCCTTTACTTCATCATTCCACCAATCACTCCTCTTTCCTCCTGCACCCACCCTCCTATAACCACAAACTTCTGCCCCACATTCTAATATTGCATTTTTAAAACTATTCCAACCCTCTTCAACCCCCCCACTACTCATACTTGCACCAGCCCACCTTTCTGCCAATAGTTGCTTATATCTCACCCGAACTTCCTCCTCCCTTAGTTTATACACTTTCACCTCTCTTGTACTTGTTGTTGCCATTTTCCTCTTGTTTCACCTACCTCTTACTCTAATTGTAGCTACAACTAAATAATGATCATATATATCAGTTGCCCCTCTATAAAGATGTACATCCTGGAGCCTACCCATCAACCTTTTATCTACCAATACGTAATCTTACAAACTACTTTCATTACGTGCTATATCATACCTTGTACATTTATTTATCCTCTTTTTCATATAATATGTATTACTTATTACCAAAACTCTTTCTACAAATAGCTCAATTAAAGGCTCTCCATTTTCATTTACCCCTGGCACCCCAAATTTACCTACTACTCCCTCCACAACATTTTTACCTACTTTAGCATTGAAATCCCCAACCACAAGTACTCTCACACTTGGTTCAAAACTCCCCACGCATTCACTCAACATTTCCCAAAATCTCTCTCTCTCCTCTACACTTCTCTCTTCTGCAGGTGCATATATGCTTACTGTAACCCACTTTTCACAACCAACCTTTATTTTACTCCACATAATCCTTGAATTGATACATTTATACTCCCTTTTTTCCTGCCATAGCTTATCCTTCAACATTATTGCTACTCCTTCTTTAGCTCAAACTCTATTTGAAACCCCTGACCTAATCCCATTTATTTCTCTCCACCGAAACTCTCCCACCCCCTTCAGCTTTGTTTCACTTAACCCTTTGAGGGTCCGTGCCATAGATCTACGGCTATACGTTGAGGGTCCAAACCGTAGATCTACGCCATGAGCTCATTCACTCTGATAAGCTGTGAGCGGTAAATTTGGGCCTAGATATGAGAGAATACAGTGGACCCCCGCATAACGATATTAATCCGTTCATGAGAGCTCATTGTTATGCGAAATTATCGTTATGCGAATGAATTTTCCCCATAAGAAATAATGGAAATCAAATTAATCCGTGCAAGACACCGAAAAGTATGAAAAAAAATTTTTACCACATGAAATATACATTTTCCTACACACAAAGAGAAGGATACATGCACAATAGTAGAGTAGTACATGCACAGTATATATTGTGCTTGTACTACTCTACTAAATGAAGAATAAATGACACCTTTATTGAAGATGCAGCAATGACTGATGAGACACTGTGTCCTGGGAGTGCCTTTTCCTCCTGAGTACTGTAGGCCCTGTTTGGCATTTTCTTCCAGAACAGGCCTTATCACACTGTGTATGCCACTACGATTCTTAAATCTCTCAAACCAACCTTTGCTGGCTTTAAATTCACCAATATGAGCACTGTTTCCTGGCGTTTTTCCCTGTTCACCTGGGTGTTAGTCGACTGGTGTGGGTTGCATCCTGGGAGACAAGATTAAGGACCCCAATGGAAATAAGTTAGTCTTCGATGACACACTTTTTTGGGTTATCCTGGGTGGCTAACCCTCTGGGGTTAATTGTTTCTTGGTATTCTCAATAAGCCACACCAACAACGGTGCTACAGCAGCAGCAGCAGCTGACAGTGCTACAGCAGCAGCAGCAGCTGACAGTGCTACAGCAGCAGCAGCAGCTGACAGTGCTACAGCAGCAGCAGCAGCTGACAGTGCTACAGCAGCAGCAGCAGCTGACAGTGCTACAGCAGCAGCAGCAGCTGACAGTGCTACAGCAGCAGCAGACGGTACTACAGCAGCAGCAGCAGCAGCTGATGGTGGTACAGCAGCAGCAGCTGATGGTGGTACAGCAGCAGCAGCTGATGGTGCTACAGCAGCAGCTGACAGTGCAGCAGCAGCTGACAGTGCTACAGCAGCAGCAGACGATGCTACAGCAGCAGCAGACGATGCTACAGCAGCAGCAGACGGTGCTACAACAGCAGCAGACGGTACTACAGCAGCAGCAGACGGTACTACAGCAGCAGCAGCAGACGGTACTACAGCAGCAGCAGCAGACAGTACTACAGCAGCAGCAGACGGTACTACGGCAGCAGCAGCAGCTGACGGTGCTACAGCAGCAGCAGCAGCTGACGGTGCTACAGCAGCAGCAGCAGCTGTCGGTGCTACAGCAGCAGCAGCAGCTGACGGTGCTACAGCAGCAGCAGCAGCTGACAGTGCTACAGCAGCAGCAGCATCAGCAGTTGACCATGGTACCACAGTATTTCGATAATATTTCTCACCCTTTTTACCACAGGGTTGGCACTAGAAGCTTTCTTGGGGCCCATGGTCACTTATTTTGCAGATAAAATCACCAAAATCACTGTAATAATACAAAATATTACGATTGTATGCTTGGATGTTACCGCGGAGGCTGGCTTGTAAACAATGCCACCGGCGGAACATGTGAGGCTGGCTCAGGCCGCACATTAGACGCGTCTCGGACAAACAGCGTTGAGCAGGTTTTTTAGCGGCATGCGAGGCAAAATCTTAGCGATAAAATGTATCGGTATGCGGATTTAACGTTATGTAAGGCCAACGGTATGCGGGGGTCCACTGTACATCTATGTGGTATGTGCGCACCACATAAAACAAATCCTGCAGCACACAGTGCATAATGAGAGAAAAAACTGAGACCGTAATTTTTTATTAAAACAGCGACTTTGCAGTGTTTTTTCGTATGTTTTTTATAGTTGTATTTGCAATTTCTTGGTCTCATTTGATAGAATGAAAGATATATTACAGAAATAGAGATATTTTGATTGATTTTAGTAATGGAAATGGGCTGAAACTGAGCTCAAAATAGCAGAAGTGTTAAATTTTTGCCGATGTTCAAGAGTAAACAAATGATCCCACACGTCTAATACATGCCAACTGGTGGGTCTAATATACATTCACAAATGTGGTGATATTATTTATACAATTATTACAGTATTGCATAACAGTAAATCTTCTATTTTTTGGTTTGAATAAAAATTCATTACGTGAATAAAAAATCAAAATGGAATTCATTTGTAAAGCCTGAAAACGTAACTAATGAACAGAGGAAGTGTTAGTTTGGTTCCAGGAATGCCTGCATTGTTTATTCTGGACCCTTTTTTCAAATTAGAATATTTTGAACTTTGCATTAAATTGGCCAAATTACCAATTTCTGGTCACTATTTTGTAGTCAAAACAGTTGACTTGGCGATTTCTTGTGCTCAATCGACAGAATAGAAGTAATACTAGTGAAATAGCTAAGAATTTGGTCGACTGGAGTAATATAATTAGCCTGAAATGGGAGTCAAAGTCGGCAAAATCACCGATGCATAAATATCGCTGACACATCAAAATTCACGAGAGCATAATTTCGTCAGTTTTCCATCAAAGTTCGTACTTTGTTTTATTACCTCCAGAAAAAGATTCTCAACCATTTCACAAGAAAAAATAACAATTATTTTTTGAAAATTCTTGGACACTGGTGTGCACTTTGAAATTTGGCCTTTGGACCCTGAAAGGGTTAAGGGAGGGGCGAGCCTTTTTCCAGTTTCAGGAAATTAAAATTGAAAAATTATGGAAAAAAATTTTTCTTACTGAAAAATAGTACAAAATTCTGGCAACATTTTGATGTAATCTGCTTGTTTCTATCGTATTTATAAGTATGTTTTTCATTAAATGTAATTTTTTTTTGTTGCTGCTGTCAGCAAAAATACATGTTGGTAATTAGTGTTTTTTTTTTTCTCCCAAAATTACGATTTTTATGATTGTTTCATTGTAAATACTCTGGCTAGTGTGGAGCGCGATCAGTGTCTATCTTAGTAGTCGTCAGGCTGTCAACAAGCAAGGAGGGGTGCAACACGCTCAGATTTAGCATGCGGTAACTGTAGGGTTTCACACCAAACAAAATCAATAATAAATCAGAAATAAGTTATTGACACTGTAATCCATATCCTGCAATAAATATTGATAGAATTGTCATGATTTTTGCAGATGTTATTGAGGAATGATGGTTCTACAAACACCCACAGTGGATTTGTGATAGTGTCTATAGCTTTGTTTTTAATGATTTTTTTATACACAAAAAACAATAAAAACAAAATTACTAACTTCAGCATTTTTTTTATGGAATCTTCTGACGTTATCGCTAAACTGCTCTGGGTCATTATTAATCTAGCCTTTATCTTTCATCTAATGTCAAGTAGAGCATTGTACATCTTCCCAATTTAGCCATTTGACTGTTTTGGTTGTATATATGTATACATCTTAAGAGCCACCGTTTTTGACGTATATATACTCATAAATTTTAGCGGCTTCAAATCAAGCAGGAGAAACCTGGTAGGCCCACATGTGAAAGAATGGGTCTGTGTGGTCAATGTGCACCATATAAAAAAATCCTGGAGCACGCAGTGCATAATGAGAAAAAAAACTGAGTTTTGTTTTTTTAATGAAAATGCCGACTTTGTGGTCTATTCTCATTTTCTTGGTCTCACTGGATAGAATGGAAAACATATTATAGAAGTAGAGGTGATTTTGATTGGTTTTACTATAAAAAGAACCTGGAAATGGAGCTCAAAGTAGGGGAAATGTTTGATTTTTGCTGATGTTGAAAAGTAAACAAATGATGTCATTGTCCAATAAATGTCCAACTAACCATTCTAATATGCAGTAATGAATGGGTTGACATTATTTGTGCTATTATTACAGTATTGCAGTAGTCTGCATAACAATAAATCTTCTATTTTTTGTTTGAGTAAAAATTCAAAATAGAAAGCAAGAGTAATATCAGAGGGGCCTGGAGACATGACTGATGAACAAAGAAAATGTTATTTTAGAGCCAGGAATGTCTGCATTGTTCATTCTGGACCTTATTTTGAAATTGTCATATTTTTTAATTTTCGTGAAATTGTCCAAATTGCCAATTTCTGACCACTTTATTGGGTAGTTGAAATCGGTAAATGGGCAGTTTATTGTACTCAATCGATAGAAAAAAATGGAGTTCTAAAGAAATAGCTATGAGTTTGGTTGACTGGCACAATGGAATAAGCCGAAAATAGGGCTCAAAGTGGGCGAAATCGCCGATTTGTAAATATCGCCGAGGGTGTAATTCCGTCAGTTTTCCATCAAATTTCGTTTTTTTGGTGTCATTACAATCGGGAAAAGATTCTCTATCATTTTATAAGAAAAAATAATTTTTTTTTTTTTTTTGAAGTTTTGTGACACCAGGAGACACCTCAGGATTGGGGGTTGAAACAGTCAAGGGGTTAAGCTGCTTAACCCTTAAACTGTCCAAACGTAGATCTACTTTTTTTCAACATTTGAAAGTATGTAAAAAAGTAGATCTTTTTTTTTACATTTGAAAACATATAAAAAACTTTGATTTTTTTTTTTTATATTTGAAAATATGTGAAAAAAACGTTGATCTACTTTTGGAGCACTACACATGTGAACGTAGATCTGCTTGGACAGTTTAAGGGTTAATTCACAGTCACAATCCCATTGGAATCTGATACAAAAAAAAGAAGTTGGTGATTCTGCTCGCCCCTCCCTTAAAGCCAGGACATCCAGCTTCTTCTCATTTATAACATCCACAATCATCTCTTTCTTATCATTCGCACAACATCCACGCACATTCAGACATCCCACTTTGACAGTTTTCTTCTTATTCTTTTTAGTAATCATTACAGGAAGAGAGTTTACTAGCCCATTGTTCCCGGCATTTTAGTTGACTTACAACACACATAACTTACGGAGGAAAGATTCTTATTCCACTTCCCCATGGATATGAAAGGAAAAGTAATAAGAACAAGAACTAATAAGATAAAATAAAAAAAAGTCAGATGAGTGTGTATAAATAAACGTGTACATGTATGTGTAGTGTGACCTAAATGTAAGTAGAAGTAGCAAGACGTACCTATAATCTTGCATATTTATGAGACAGACAAAAGACACCAGCAATCCTACCATCATGTAAAACAATTACAGGCTTTTGTTGTACACTCACTTGGCAGGATGGTAGTACCTCCCTAGGTGTTTGCTGTCTAGCAACCTACTACCTTAGCATCATGCATGTACAAATAATTTGAGACTGAGATGAAAATGTTTTGAATTCATCATGTTAGGAGTTTGGAATACTTGTGGGATTCTGTGGATGGCCTAGTGAGGCCATCATGAACAGTTCACAAGAAATTTATCATGTTTCCTCTTGAAGATGGAAATGTGTTGGTAATTTTCCTTATAAAGAGAGGGAATTGAAGTGCCTTGCAACCCTTAAGCTTGTTCCAAGGTTTTACTAATTTTGTTTTAAAATGTCAGCAGTTTCCCACCGAGGCAGGGTTACCCAAAAAGAAAGAAAAAACTTTCATCATTCAACACTTTCACCATCACTCATACACTCATACATAATCACTGTCTTTGCAGAGACACTCAGATACAACAGTTTAGATGTCCCTCCAAGCTGCCAATATCCCAAACCCCTCCTTTAAAGTGCAGGCATTGTATTTCCTACTTCCAGGACTCAAGTCCAGCTAACCGGTTTCCCTGAATCCCTTCACAAAATATTACCCTGCTCGCACTCCAACAACTCGTCAGGTCCCAAAAACCATTTGTCTCCATTCACTCCTATCTAAGACACTCAAGTACTCTTGCTGGAAGTCCAAGCCCTTATAATTGTCAGAAAAACGGCTTTCACACAGCGTATATTTTGCTATTTAGTTGAAGTGAGCTTCATTTAATACAAAAACTATTTTTATCCACAGGAAGTGAGCCTTCACAAAGATGGACTCGTGCGAGATACTGTTTTGGAGTGCTATGCTTGTGCTGTCAAAAATGTGTTTGTGCTTGGCTTTATCCCTGCCAAAGCAGAATCTGTGGTTGTTCTTTTATGTCGACAACCATGTGCTGCACAGAGTTCTCTCAGAGATATGAATTGGTAAGGCTTAAGATGACATTAAATCCATAATCCTTTTTTACCCTAAAATCTCCACAGATGCCTCATTGCACCACCCACCTTTTTTTTCTCACCTATGGTTCATCTCATTTTTCAAAAAACCATCTATTGACAAGTCTATTACTAAATATCTGAATACATTTGTGTTATCCATACTACCTCCCTCTAATCTGATATCCAATCTTTCTGTGCCTACATTTTTTTTGTTTTTCTCATAACCTTGCTCTTTCATTCTTTTATATATTTATATGCCTAAGTAAAATACTGTATTTTCTGGCATATAAGGCATGCCTTTTTTTCCCCAGAAAAGGTTTTGGGAAGTCACCCTGTACCTTATATGCTCAAGGTCAGAGTCAAGGGTAGGGTAAGCTTTGAGTTATGTTTTAGCATTAGTAAGAGGGTAATTAGCCCTAGAATATGATTGCTGATTTACCGTTAAGATACTTTTGTTGTGCGCCTTATACGTATTCTGAAAAATACAGTACGTACTTAAGAAGCCTTTAATCGTATTTCAAACATACAATTATGAAAGCTAGTTATTTATCCTGGTATGAATGCAGCAGACTGTTTTTTGTAATTATTTTTGATTCATTTTTGATCCCTTATGCTGAGCATATTTGTGCTTTGGGTACATTGTTACTTTGGGCATTTTGTAATTTTTTTCTATTCAGTGAGTACAGCTGGGTAGCATGCCACGTTGTGGCTAGCAGCTGAAGGGTTGAACATCAACCAGTACTTACATTGATTGACACATGGACTTAGCATTTCACAGATACAGGTCCGCCATCACAAATCCGGCAATCAGTTATTCGGTTCCTTCAGTTATTCGGCACTAATTTTGGCTAGCATAATTTCAAATTTCCAGGGTCGCCACACCAACCTGCTGGTACTGTTTGGTGGCGCATAAGTCATTCCAATTTCTTTATCTCCATTTATTGTTTTAACCTGCTTACTTTTAGCCCTAGCCATGGCTCATTATGTAAAGCACCTACACAGTACATTATCCATTAAAGATAAGGTGGCTTTGAAGCCACTGTCGGTTGCCTTGAACTCAGTCTCGTGAAGCACGAGAATATGCTTTATTATTACGATAATATCACACTACAGCTTATTTGCCTATCACAATTGATCTAATATGACATAATGAGCAATATAAATAACATAAAACATGTTAAATACTCTTGAATAAATAATATTTGGCATAATACCGAGCAGTTCGACGGAGGTATGAAGAGGATGTGGTATACAAATACCATTCTCCTATCCCTGTCTTGGGGCTTATATTAGAGAAAACGGAGTATAGCACAGGACTAACTGTGATATAAGTAAGTAAGTAAGTAAGTAAGTAAATTTATTCAGGTATACACAATACAGTTACATAGAATTATCATACATAGCAGCATATGTGTAGAGAACCTAGGATAACCCAAAAAAGTCAGACAGAGTGACTTATTTCCATTGGGGTCCTTTTACCTTATTATTATAAAGGTTATAATATTTTCTTATTATTCTATAATGAAGATAACATCTTATTATCATACTAAAAAGACTATCTACTACACGAGGGTCATTAAGACTATCTACAATACGAGGGTCATTAAGACTATCTACTACCCGAGGGTCATTACGACTATCTACAATACGAGGGTCATTACTAGGGATAAGGTAAAATTTACACGTATTTTAGCTAAAAAATAGAAAATCATTCCCTTCCCTTTCTGTTGCTTCATTCATCAGACACTTTTTGGCAGTCTTCTTGAACTGGTTCAAGCTATGACTGGCCTTGACATTTGTGGGTAGTCTGTTCCATTCCTTTATTGCTGTACAATAAAAGGTGTTTGAAGCCTGGCCACTGACTGTGGGTACTACAAAGTTGTGCTCTCTCCCCCTAGTACTATGATTGCTTTGGTTCCCAACCTTGACAAAATTGACAGCAAGATATTCTGGACACTGTTCGTGAGCAATTTTATAAACATGATTTAGCTTCAGTTGTTTTACTCTGTCTTCAACATTCAGCATATCCAACTGCTGTAATTCATCCTGGCCTACATGTTCTCGTACTGCACCATAAACCTGAAACAAAAAAGTTATTTTCTCTATATAGATTATCACACATAGCAGCATGTGTGTAGAGAACCTAGGATAACCCAAAAAAGTCAATGTGGCTTATTTCTAGTACCTGGCTTGGGTTAGCCATGTATGATTTTTGGTAAATATTTGATTCCCAGCCAGGGTAGAAATATTAGGGGTGTTTCTTCACACCTGTTGTCTATGTTTATTCATCAGTAAATGGGTACCTGAGTGTTAGCCGACTAGTGTGGGTGTTATCCTGGGAAACTGACCTAATTTTCTTGAAATACTCTGCATAACAAGCGGCTTTCTATATAGTAGTATGTCACTGATGTCAGCTAGGCCTGTATACCTTGTATATGTACGTGTAGTAAATAAAATATTATTATTATTATTATTATTATTATTATTATTATATTATTATCTCGTTTGTTGGGTTATCTTATTGAAACTTGGGCAATGTATGATGGAAAGATACTTCTTAACGTACTCCAAAAATGAAAAACATCAGTCCATAAATAGCGGAGTTCACTTCTCAGCCATTAGCGGCCGCTTAGCGGTATATTTTTGTATGGTTTTTATGGTTATATTCTCATTTTTTCGGTCTCATTTGATAGAATGAAATATATATTACAGAAATAGATATGATTCTGATTGTTTTCGTGACGAAAAGTACCTTGAAATTGAGCTCACAGTAGCAAGAATGTTCTATTCTTTAGCGAACCTCAAGAGTAAACAATACTTCCGTCCAATACTTGTCCGCCTGCCAGTCCAAATTCCAATACGGAGTTGAGAATGGGTTGACATTATTTATACAATTATTACAATAATGCAGTACTCTGCATAACAGTAAATCTACTATTTTTTGTGTATAAAAATTCCAAATGGTAAGCAAGAGTAATACAGTGGTCCCTCAATAATCGTCCAGCCTGAAAGTCGTCCATTTCGGAAATAGTCCCATTATTTTGTCAAAACATTGGCTCGCAAATGGTCCGAAACTCGCTAATCGTCCTTCATCCTGGATGCGTACTCACGCTCTGAGCCGCCTCGGCCTCCCTTCCCAGCCAGTGTGCCATTGTTTACCAGTGAGCGACGATCCCCCTCACGTGTTCATACGAAATATTTCATAATACTATTCCATTCATTTTAGTGCTTGCAAGTGCTAAATAAGCTACCATGGCTCCAAAGAAAGCTCCTAGTGCCAAGCCTTTGGTAAAGAAGGTGAGAAATACGATTGAATTTAAGAAAAACATCATTGAACAATATGAAAGTGGCATGTGTGTGGGCAAACTGGCCAGGATGTATAACAAATCCCGTACAACCATATCTTCCATCATAGCCAAGAAAAAGGAAATCAAGGAAGCTGTTGTTGCAAAGGGGGTAAATATGCTGACAAAAATGAGATCACCAGTACTTGAAGATGTTGAGAAGTTGTTATTGGTGTGGATAAATGAGAAACAATTAGCAGGAGATAGTCTTATGACGTCACTTATTTGTGAAAAGGCTAGGCAGTTGCATGACGATTTGGTAAAGAAATTGCCTGCAACTAGTGGTGATGTGAGTGAATTTAAGGCCAGCAAAGGCTGGTTTGAGAGATTTAAGAAGCGTACTGGCATACACAGTGTGATAAGGCAGCTCAGAATCTTGCTGCAGAGGAGGAGGAAGAGAGATGGAAGAAGGTGCCTTCTTCAGAAATTAAGGAGATTTTTGAAATGTGGGGTAAGATGGAAAGATTTATGGAGAAACATCACCCTGAGAAGGATGTTGCAAGCCATGTTGGCAACATGTACAGTGACAGAGTCTTGGCCCATTTTAGGGAAGTTTTAAAGAGACGCCAGAAACAGAGCTCTCTGGACAGTTTTTTTTGCGAGACAGGACTCCAGTGACTCTCAAGCTGGTCCTAGTGGCATTAACCCTTTGACTGTCGCAACCCCCAATCCTGGTGTCGCAAAATTTAAAAAAAAAAAAAATTATTTCTTATGAAATGATAGAGAATCTTTTCCCGATTGTAAAGACACCAAAAAAAAACGAAATTTGATGGAAAACTGACAGAATTACGCTCTCGCGAAGTTAGCGACTTCGGCGATATTTACAAATCAGCGATTTCGCCCACTTTGAGCCCTATTTTCGGCTAATTCCATTATTCCAGTCAACCAAACTCATAGCTATTTGTTCAGAACTCCATTTTTTCCATCGATTGAGTACAAGAAACTGCCCATTTACCGATTTCAACTACCCAATAACATGGTCAGAAATTTGCAATTTGGCCAATTTCACGAAAATTAAAAAATATGACAATTTCAAAATAAGGACCAGAATGAACAATGCAGACATTCCTGGCTCTAAAATAACATTTTCTTTGTTCATCAGTCATGTCTCCAGGCCCCTCTGATATTACTCTTGCTTTTTATTGTGAAATTTTATTCAAACAAAAAATAGAAGATTTACTGTTATGCAGACTACTGCAATAATTGTAATGTAATTGTAAAAATTACATCAACCCATTCATGACTGCATATTAGAATGGCTATTTGGACATTTATTGGACAATGACATCATTTGTTTACTTTTGAACATCGGCAAAAATCAAACATTTCCCGTACTTTGTGCTCCATTTCCAGGTTCTTTTTATAGTAAAATTAATCAAAATCACCTTTATTTCTATAATATAGTTTCCATTCTATCAAATGAGACCAAGAAAACAAGAATACAACCAGAAATACTATACGAAAATAGACCACAAAATTCGGCATTTTAATTAAAAAAAAACGGTCGGAGTTTTTTTTTTCTCATTATGCACTGCGTGCTCCAGGATTTTTTTTATATGGTGCACACTGACCACACAGACCCATTCTCTCACATGTGGGCCTACCAGCTTTCTCCTGCCTGATTTGAAGCCGCTAGAATTTATGAGTATATATACGTCAAACACGGTACCTCGTAAACGTATATATACGGCCGCGACAGTCAAAGGGTTAAGGAACAGAGAAGAGAAGTAACCCCAGAAAAGCACTTGGTAACTGAGGTGCTGATGGAAGGGGATTCCCCTTCCAAACAGTAATTCAATGTCTCTCCTCCTCCAGTCTTCCATACACTAAGAAGAATCGCCAATAAAGGTAAGTGTTATGCTGTTAATGTTTCATTCATCATGTCCCATTGTATTGTTTATGTACCATATCTATATTTCGTGTAAAAAAAAATTTTTTGTTTTAATACTTCTGGGTGTCAGGAACGAATTACAGTGGACCCCCAGTTAACGATATTTTTTCACTCCAGAAGTATGTTCAGGTGCCAGTACTGACCGAATTTGTTCCCATAAGGAATATTGTGAAGTAGATTAGTCCATTTCAGACCCCCATTACAGTGGACCCCCAGTTAACGATATTTTTTCACTCCAGAAGTATGTTCAGGTGCCAGTACTGACCGAATTTGTTCCCATAAGGAATATTGTGAAGTAGATTAGTCCATTTCAGACCCCCAAACATACACGTACAAACGCACTTACATAAATACACTTACATAATTGGTCGCATTCGGAGGTGATCGTTATGCGGGGGTCCACTGTAATTGGATTTACATTATTTCTTATGGAGAAAATTGATTCGAAAATCGTCTATTTCGATAATAGTTCCACTTCCAGGAACGGATTAAGGACGATAATTGAGGGACCACTCTATAAGAGGGGCCTGTAGCTGTGACTAATGAACAGAGAAAATGTTACATGTATTTTAGTGCCAGGAATGTCTGCATTGTTTATTCTGGACCCTATTTTGAAATTGGCATTGTTGAAATTTGTGTGAAATCGGCTAAATTGCCAATTTCTGACCACTTTATTGGGTAGTTGAAATAAGTGAATGGGCAGTTTCTTGTACTCAGTTGACAGACTAGAAGTAAATAAGTTTATTCAGGTATACACAAATACAGTTACATAGATTATCATACATAGCAGTGTATGTATAGAGAACCTAAGATAACCCAAAAAAGTCAAAAGTGACTTACTTCCAGTACCTGGCTTTGGCTTGCCATATGTATATGATTTTTGGTAAATATTTTTTTTTCTCAGTTGTTTGTTGGGCAATCTCATTGAAACCTGGGCAGTGTATGATGGAAAGATGCTTCTTAACGTACAACAAAAATAAAAAAGTCGGACGATAAATAAGGGAGTTCACTTCTCGGCCATTAGCTGCCTCTTTGCAGTATATTTTTGTATGGTTTTTATGGTTGTATTCTCATTTTTTGGACTCATTTGATAGAATGGAAGATATATTACAGAAATAGACATGATTTTAATTGCTTTCATGATGAAAAGTACCTTGAAATTGAGCTCAAAGTAGCGGAAATGTTCGATTTTTGCCGATGTTTAATGAACTTTGTGTAAGTCAAGTTGGCTAATTTTATTAAGTGTATTGTAACATAACCACTCTGTAATCCGGCAAACTCAGTAATCCGGCACACTACAGGTCCCAATGATGTCAGATTAGTGATTGTCGACCTGTACCTAATTAGTGTCAGAACAAAGATTGGCTGTGAAATCACAAGAACTACTACAAATTGTAATTATCAGAATATAAAAATTATATAAATTAAAAAGAATGAGAGAGAAAAGGTATATTGGCAACACTTCTGCAAGCCGCAGTACTTCATGTTGCCATCAGGTGAGTAACAAGCACCGAATTTACGGCTTTATATCTCCGTAAGTACTGACTCTTAATTTTTTTTATATACAGTGTATTACTGTATTTTATGTAAAAAAAATGTCCTCTTTACAGTGGACCCCCGAGTTTCATGATTAATCTGTTCCAGAGAGTCTGCTGAATGGCGAAACCATTTTCCCCATAAATAATGGAAATCCAGTTAATCCGTTTCAGACACCCAAAAGTATTAACAAAAAATATTTTTTTTTTTTAAGATTAAATATAGATTTACAGGCAGTTAGCAAAAAAAAAATTTTTTTAAGATTAAATATAGGTTTACATGCAGAAAACAATGACAAATAAATATAAAGCACTAATAAAATGGATAAATGAACATTTAACATCACACTTGCCCTTATTGAAGACTTGTTGGTGTATGGCAGACAGGTAGGAGGCGATATGGAGATACATTTATTATGCTTCAATGTGACGCTAATATCATCTCTATGGCTTATTTATCTATCTATCACAATTCATCTAATATGACATAATAAACAATATTAATAACATAGAAGCATGATATATACTCTAGAATTAATAAAATGTCATAATGTATGTGAGGAGTAAGTGGTGGTGGTGGTGGTGTTGGGTTTGAGGGTCACTGAGAGAAGCCGTACATATTAGTGGTAGTGGAGGTGGCAGCAGAAGCCACCACCACTATTCACACTGAAACAATGTACGTAATTTATAAATAAGAAATGTTTACACTTGGAGATGTTAGTTTAATGAGTTTGATGGAGGAGATGCTGGCAGAGGTTTCTGGTGGTGGAAGATAGCAGGGCGGTGTATGTTCAGTGGCCCTATACACCACCAACAACATTGAAGAGTTACTTTTGTGTCGTTTTTCTACCGCTTAACTTATTTGCTACACTGTTAATGCTACACTTTATCGCTGGCTGGCGCTATAGCCTTTATCGACACCCGCTGCTTTAGTGTTGTACATATCGTAGAATCACTGAATCACTGAAGAAGGCACATTCTCCCCTCTCTCTCCCTCCTCCACTTTTGGTACTTTGCTAAGAGTTTTTTCTTGAATTCTGTTGTGATTCTTTCCTTTGGGCCCATGGTGGCTTATTAAGCAGTTGCAAACACAAAAATCAATGGATTATTATGAAATAATGAACCTGTGGGGTAATGGTCACTTACAAATCATGCCACACTGACTCTCTGAATGTTGTGTGGGAGCCTTTGTGTACGCCTGGCCACTACCAGATGGACAGATGCGTCCCGTACAACGAATGTATCGTGAGGCTATATTTTGATGAAAAAAGTTGCCGAAAGTCTAATTTCACGAAAGCCACGGCTGCCGAAACTCGGGGGGGTCCACTGTATTTAAATTTTTTTTTTTCAGAATATTCAGTGTGCTGAGCGAGAGAATGTAGATCTATGTTTGGACAGTTAAAGGGTTAAATGTCGATGAAGAAAGGGAGGCAGTAATTTCATGCACTGGCCAGGGAGGTGTAACCATCTTTTAGGAGTGAAGAAGAGCAGGATGTGAGTGTGGGGGAGGTGTGTGAGGCATTACGTAGAATGAAAGGGGGTAAAGCAGCTGGAACTGATGGGATTATGACAGACATGTTAACAGCATGGGGAGATATAGTGTTGGAGTGGTTGGTATTTTTGTTTAATAAATTTATGAAAGAGGGGAAGGTACCTAGGAATTGGCAGAGTGCATGTATAATTCCTTTATGTAAAGGGAAGGGGGACAATAGAGTTTGTAAAAATGATAAAGGAATAAGTTTACTGAGTATACCAGGTAAAGTGTATGGTAGGTTTATTATTGAAAGAATTAGAGGTAAGACAGAGAGCAGGATTGCAGATGAGCAAGGAGGCTTTAGAATGGGTAAGTGATGTGTAGATCAGGTGTTTACATTGAGGCATGTATGTGAATAGTATTTAGATAAAGGTAAGGAAATTTTCATTGCATATATGGATTTAGAAAAGGCATATGATAAACTGGATAGGGGAGCAATGTGGCAGATGTTGGAAGTGTATGGAATAGGTAGTAAGTTACTAAATGCTGTAAGGAGTTTTTATGAGGATAGTGAGGCTTGGGTTAGGGTGTGTAGGAGAGAAGGAGATTACTTCCCAGTAAAAGTAAGTCTTAGACAGGGGTGTTTTATGTCACCTTGGTTGTTTAACATATTTATAGATGGGATTGTAAAAGAATTAAATGTTAGGGTGTTGGGGAGAGGGGTCGGATTAACTTATGGGTTCAGGCCAAATAAAAACACAAATGATGCTATTATACACATGCTAGAACTAATCTACACCACTCTCGAGAAAAAAGAAATCCCACTGGGAATCTTCATTGATTTATGTAAAGCTTTTGATACAGTTGACCATGATTTATTGCACATAAAATTAACACACTATGGTATAAGAGGGCACTCCCTCAACTACCTAAAGTCATACCTTAGCAACAGAAGCCAGTATGTGTACACAAATGGAGCTATCTCTTCTACACAACCGATAACAGTTGGGGTCCCACAGGAAATTTCCTTGGCCCACTTTTCTTTTTCATTTACATAAATGACTAATAAAGTTGGTAGAATTACTGACAATATGTAAAGTAAAAGGACACAAGTGCAACTAATGTGACATTTTTATTGTGGCAACGTTTCTCTCTCTTGGAGCTTTGTCAAGCCGTTGCAAACAGTACATGGACACAGAGAGTGTATATAGGCTCAGAGTGAGGTTCAATACTAGTGGTAGTAGTAGTGAGATAAGTTGTAGTAGTAGTACTACGATATGTTAGAACAATTAACTCTTGTAAAAGAGTAAAAGATGAGTGGTGCATTGAGGTATCTTTGGAGACAAAAAAAAACGTTATCCATGGAGGCAAAGAAGGGAATGTACAAGAGTATAGTGGTACTAACACTTATGTGGGTATGATGCATGGGTTGTACATGCTGCAGCTAGGAGGAGGCTGGAGGCAGTGGAGATGTCCTGTCAAAGGGCAGTGTGTGGTGGAAATATTATGTAGAGAATTTGGAGTGTGGAAATTAGGAGGAGGTGTGGTATTACTAAAAGTATTAGCCAGAGATCTGAAGAGGGGCTGTGGAGGTGGTTTGGTCATTTAGAGAGAATGGAACAAAGTAGAATGACTTGGAGAATGTATAAATCTATTAGGGAAGGAAGGTGGAGTAGGGCTCGTCCCCAAAAAGGTTGGAGGGAGGGAGTAAAGGAGGTTTTGTGGGCAATGGTCTTGGGCTTCCAGCAAGCTTGCATGAGTGTGTTAGATAGGAGTGAATGGAAACCTGATGAGCTGTTGGAGTGTGAGCAGAGTAATATTTTGTGAAGGGATTCGGGGAAACCAGTTAGCCGGACTTAAGTCCTGGAAATGGGAAGTACAATGCCTGCACTTTAAAGGAAGGGTTTAAGATATTGGCAGTTTGGAGGGATGTCTAAACTGTTGTATATGAATGCTTCTGCAAAGACAATGATTATGTATGAGTGATGGTGAAATTGTTGAATGATAAATTTTTTTTTTTTTTGTCATTGCCTCGGTGGGAATCGATCGACGTTAAAAAAAATACATATTAAAAAACAAATACATAATCTGTTCATTCATAAGTAGTTTACACTTCCACTGTTTTTTTTTTTTTTTACCATCATTCATTTAGTAGCTGTCTCATCAGAAGTGCGCGCTCACAATTATTTAAACTGCACCATCGCCACCTTTCATTCCAATGTGCTTTTTGTATCGTTAGTTGATTAACCCTTGAACTCCGAATACTTCGAATTTTTTTTTTTTAAATTAAAGAGGGCAATTTTCTGTGTATAGTAAGACCAAAAAAAAAAAATTTTTTTTTTAGGATCAGTGTTTACTGAGATAAAGACCGCAAAGTTGGCACTGTATGCTCACCTCACGGCAACATGGAGTCCTGCCGCTTGCAGAAGTGTTGCCGATATACCTTTTTTTCTCATTTTTATTTTATAATTTATATAATTTTTATGTTCTGATTATTACAGTTTAGTATAATAGTTCTTGTGATTTCATAGCCAATGTTTGTTCTGACTCTAATATTAGGTACTGAAATAGTACTCAGTCACAATCAAACTGACATGTGTACATTTTCACCTGGCTTGGTCATTTACTATTGTCTAGAAATACTACATACAAAGTGTTTATAGGTCCCAGCAATGTTTTAGAAATGCTGGAGTATATATGAAACTCCTTGAAGCACAGTGTAAGACAAGTGTCACTCCACTGCTGACAGTGCAGCAGTGGAGTGACAAATGATGATCGAGCACTGCTCCAGGGAACCCTGGCTTTATTTGTTTTCACTGTCACACATAAACATGTCTGTCTGTCTAGCTTTGTCTGCTTATCTGTCTTTCTGTCTGCCTATATGTCTCTGTCCTGTCTTCCTGTGTGTCTTTGTCTTTCTGTCTGCTTGTGTGTGTGTGTGTCTTTCTGTCTGCTTGTCTCTTTGTCTCAGAGAGTGGCTTATGAATCAACAGGTATTACACACGATACAGAGTCGTCACGTCTGATTCCTGATCAAGTGAAAATGCATATTACTTGCCAGTCATGCTTGTTATGTCTTATATCACAAGCACAGCATAGCACTTTGTGTGGATTTTTTTTTTTTAGCAAGTCGGTCATTTTCCACTGAAGCAGGGTGACCCAAAAAGAAAGAAAATCCCCAAAAAGAAAATACTTTCATTGTCATTCAACTCTTTCATCTCACTCACACTTAATCACTGTTTTTGCAGAGGTGCTCAGAATACAACAGTTTAGAAGCATATACGTTAGCCTTCCAAACTGCCAGTATCCCAAACCCCTCCTTTAAAGTGCAGGCATTGTACTTCCCATTTCCAGGACTCAAGTCTGGCTATATAAGAATAACCGGTTTCTCAGAATCCCTTCACTAAATACCCTGCTCACACTCCAACAGCGCGTCAGGTCAGGTTATCCTAGGTAATTTACACTATGTATGATAACTGTACTTATGTGTACCTGTGGATAGGGGAGCAATGTGGCAGATGTTGCAAGTATATGGAATAGGTGGTAAGATACTAAATGCTATAAAGAGTTTTTATGAGGATAGTGAGGCTCAGGTTAGGGTGTGTAGAAGAGAGGGAGACTGCTTCTCGGTAAAAGTAGGTCTTAGACAGGGATGTGTAATGTCACCATGGTTGTTTAATGTATTTATTGATGGGGTTGTAGAAGAAGTAAATGCTAGGGTGTTTGGGAGAGGGGTGGGATTAAATTATGGGGAATCAAATACAAAATGGGAATTGACAGTTACTTTTTGCTGATGATATTGTGCTTATGGGAAATTCTAAAGAAAAATTGCAAAGGTTAGTGGATGAGTTTGGGAATGTGTGTAAAGGTAGAAAGTTGAAAGTGAACATAGAAAAGAATAAGGTGATGTGGGTATCAAATTATTTAGATAAAGAAAAATTGGATATCAAATTGGGGAGGAGGAGTATGGAAGAAGTGAATGTTTTCAGATACTTGGGAGTTAACGTGTCGGCGGATGGATTTATGAAGGATGAGGTTAATCATAGAATTGATGAAGGAAAAAAGGTGAGTGGTGCGTTAAGGTATATGTGGAGTCAAAAAACATTATCTATGGAGGCAAAGAAGGGAATGTATGAAAGTATAATAGTACCAACACTCTTATATGGGTGTGGAGCTTGGGTTGTGAATGCAGCACCGAGGAGGCGGTTGGAGGCAGTGGAGATGTCCTGTCTAAAGGCAATGTGCGGTGTAAATATTATGCAGAAAATTCGGAGTGTGGAAATTAGGAGAAGGTGTGGAGTTAATAAAAGTATTAGTCAGAGGGCTGAAGAGGGGTTGTTGAGGTGGTTTGGTCATTTAGAGAGAATGGATCAAAGTAGAATGACATGGAGAGCATTTAAATCTGTTGGAGAAGGAAGGCGGGATAGGGGTCGTCCTCGAAAAGGTTGGAAGGAAGGGGTAATGGAGGTTTTGTGGGCGAGGGGCTTGGACTTCCAGCAGGCGTGCATGAACATGTTCGATAGGAGTGAATGGAGACGAATGGTATTTGGGACTTGACGATCTGTTGGAGTGTGAGCAGGGTAATATTTAGTGAAGGGATTCAGGGAAACCGGTTATTTTTATATAGTCAGACTTGAGTCCTGGAAATGGGAAGTACAATGCCTGCACTCTAAAGGAGGGGTTTTGGGATATTAGCAGTTTGGAGGGATATGTTATGTATCTTTATACGTATATGCTTCTAAACTGTTGTGTTCTGAGCACCTCTGCAAAAACAGTGATTGTGTGAGTGAGGTGAAAGTGTTGAATGATGATTTAAGTATTTTCTTTTTGGGGATTTTCTTTCTTTTTGGGTCACCCTGCCTCGGTGGGAGACGGCTGACTTGTTGAAAAAAAAAATGTGTACCTGTGAGAGATAGACACAGAGGCAGAGATAGGCAGAGACAGAGACAGCCAAAGTCAGCCAGCCAGCCAGCCAGCCAGCCAGCCAGCCAGCCAGCCAACCAGCCCAAGTCAGCCAGCCAGCCCAAGTCAGCCAGCCAGCCCAAGTCAGCCAGCCAGCCCAAGTCAGCCAGCCAGCCCAAGCCAGCCAGCCAGCCCAAGCCAGCCAGCCAGCCCAAGCCAGCCAGCCAGCCCAAGCCAGCCCAAGCCAGCCAGCCAGCCCAAGCCAGCCAGCCAGCCAGCCCAAGCCAGCCAGCCAGCCCAAGCAAGCCAGCCAGCCCAAGCAAGCCAGCCAGCCAGCCAGCCTGCCCAAGCCAGCCAGCCAGCCAGCCAGCCCAAGCCAGCCAGCCAGCCCAAGCCAGCCAGCCAGCCCAAGCCAGCCAGACAGCCCAAGCCAGCCAGCCAGCCCAAGCCAGCCAGCCAGCCCAAGCCAGCCAGCCAGCCCAAGCCAGCCAGCCTAAGCCAGCCAGCCCAAGCAAGCCAGCCAGCCCAGGTCAGGCCAGCCAGCTCAGGTCAGGCCAGCCAGCCCAGGTCAGGCCAGCCAGCCCAGGTCAGGCCAGCCAGCCCAGGCCAGCCCAGGCCAGGCCAGGCCAGGCCAGCCCAGCCCAGCCCAGCCCAGCCCAGCCCAGCCCAGCCCAGCCCAGCCCAGCCCACATTACACATGTTCCAGAACTGTTTCTCTTAGGGCAAAGGTTATACGACATTCTGGCAGGATGACACTACCAGTAGTATAAAAAATGAAAGGATGTTGCACAAATGTTGGGCATGGGTTATTATCAAGGTTTTTGATATTTCCTAGACCACTTGTGGCCACATCCATCACCGGGCCACTAAACTTGGAGTCAACATCACTTTCCTCTTAAAAGGGGAGTGTTAATCCGAGATAAGAACATAAGAAAAGAGGAACACTGCAGCAGGCCTGTTGGCCCATACTAGGCAGGTCCTTTACAATTCATCCCACTAACAAAACATTTGCCCAACCCAATTTTCAATGCTACCCAAGAAATAAGCTCTGATGTGCAAGTCCCACTCAAATCCAACCCCTCTCACTCATGTACTTATCCAACCTAAACTTGAAGCTACCCAAAGTCTTAGCCTCAATAGCCCAACTAGGTAGACTGTTCCACTCATCAACCACCCTATTTCCAAACCAATACTTTCCTATGTCCTTTCTAAATCTAAACTTATCCAATTTAAATCCATCACTGCGGGTTCTCTCTTGGAGAGATATCCTTAAGACCTTATTAATATCCCCTTACTGACCAAGCATCTCAGGCCAATTGTACCAAATGTGGAGGCAGGAAAAATAAAATATTGATCTATCAAAATATTGATCTATGTTTGGAGCGCTAGCGGTACTAACGTATATCTACATTTGGACAGTTTAAGGGTTAAGGGTTTTTCATGGGTATACCATAATTCTATAGCAAGAGTGAACAGTTCATGTGGGGACCCAGACTTCATAATGAAGGTGATTTGAGAACACCGACAGTAGTTGATGCTCCTCTGGTGATTGAATCATGATTTTGAAGGTTGGATACACAATATAAAATTCAATCAGGACATCAAGGTGAAGTTGGAAAATTAGATTAGTTAAATGATTATGCTTTTAATCCATGATTATGGGTACATTATCATTAGACTTTGTGTCAAGAAATTAATTAATTTCTGCAGAAATGCTTTATTATAAAAATAAAGGGCACTAAACTTTTGAGTTAAGATTTACTGTCTAATTGGTATGTAGATTATAAAATTTTAATATAAATTTCAGGGATCCAGAACAGTGGAAACCTTTGATCAATGATAGAGCTCTTTTGCCATGGCTTGTGCGTGTGCCTTCTGAAGCTGAGCAACTCCGTGCACGTCAGATAACTGCCCAGCAAATTAATAAGTTGGAAGAACTCTGGAAGGAGAATGCTTCAGCAACATTTGATGACCTAGAGCGTCCAGGTGTGGACGAGGAGCCTCAGCAGGTTTGCTTAAGGTAAAGGGGTTGTACAGTATTTGTTTGATGTGAGGAAAATACTTGCTTGTAGTGAGGAATGTGAAGTCCATCCATTCCTTTCTTTCCAGCCTGATCTCTAGTAATGTTATAAGTCTCATAGGAGGTTAGTTAATTATGACCGTTTATTTCTAAATCCACTTGTCCTCGGTTCAGGGCTTACTGCCTTTTTCCTTTTTTGAATATCTATTATATTTCCTGCCCTCCAGCTATCTGACACTTTCTTGATTGTAATTTTTTCTTATGTGCCTAATTCAAAATATTTTTCTGCTTCCTTCCTAATTTAAGATAAGTAATTTCTGGCTCTTCTAGCTGCCCTGTTGTGACTTTGTACTTTTTTTTTTTCCTCTGCATGAGTGGTTGAATCATGGATACCCCAGTGTTTTTGTCTGTTACCCTGCTTGTTGGTAAATTTTTGTTGTTGTCTGCAGCCCTTCTAGTTGAAAGTTCTCACTATGTATCAGGCTGTCTATTAACTGAAGTTAGTGTCCCATGGAACTCTTTGTTAACAGAACTTCTCATTCCTTCATAACTACCTCTAGTATAGAGCACATCATACACACAAATAACCCGCACATAGGAAAGAGGGGCTTACGACAACATTTTGGTCTGACTTGGACAATTTACAAAGTCGCATCATTCCTAATTTCTCAGCAAAGTGATCTGTTGCACTCAGGGCATTCTATTTTTAAGTATTTCTCGCCCCATCTCGATGGAGGTGAAAGTAAGCTTTGGCCTTACCAATCAATTTTGGCAGTTCTTAAGCATGGATCCTTAGGGTATAGTGTGGGTAGGGATGGGGGGGGGAGCAAAGAATTGAACACTTGTTTTGGAGTTAAAGATATACCTTGGCAAGATAATTGGAGATGAAGATTGGGAGTAGTGAGGACAACTGCTATGGGTAATTGTTATTGAGGTAGTATGAGAGCAGAAGCATCAGTTTCTCTGGAAAAAAAAATGCTGTTTCCTGTTGTTCAGATGAGTGTAATGTGTTTGAATAATTTCCTTTATTCAAAATTTTTATCTTGTCAGAAGGAATGGCTAATTGCTTCAATTATATTGACAGATATGAGGATGGCTTCCAATACCAGAACATTTTTGGACCTTTGGTAAAGTTAGAGGCTGACTACGATAAAAAATTAAAAGAATCCCAGACCCAGGACAAGATTGAAGTGAGGTGGGATATTGGGCTAAATAAGAAGATTTGTGCCTATTTCACTCTTGCCAAAACTGATGGAGGTAAACTCTCTAAATTTTTTATGAGTAGAATAGGGAGCAGAATTAAAAAGGCAAGAAGTGGGCTTATTTCATTATTGCCAAATTTCATGACAGTAAATTCTTCATTTTTATAAGTAAAATAGGGAGCAGAATTATAAAGATAAGGGCTTAAAATATAGTCCTGTCAAATAACTCTTCAGAGTTCATACTACTATTTGAGTAAATTTCTGATTTTTTCCAACTTATAGCTTATAGAGTTACTGACAGCTATTTTTAGTAAGTAATGTATCTTAGCTATAGTAACCTAATGATATAATACTTGTAGTCCTCCTTTTTTATATTATATTATTTTTATCTTCTTGTAGATTCCTACCCAAACCATTATAGTAGTAAATAAAATTATGATATTGGTAATATTTAAATAATAAATGTTTCTTTTCAGATATGCGGCTGATGCATGGTGATGAGTTACGCCTTAGGTACTTGGGTGACCTTCACAAACCCTGGTCTGGGGTTGGACATGTCATCAAGATCCCTGACAATTTTGGGGAAGAAGTGGGGATTGAGTTGAAGTCCAATGTGGGTGTTCCCACAGATTGTCGAGATAAATTTGTAGTGGACTTTGTATGGAAATCAACAAGCTTTGATAGGTTAGTTTTTCATAGCATTTATTAATTATTTATAGAAAATACATATTTATTGGTTTTGGGAATCATTGTCCCTATGTCCCTATCTGATTAGGCCTCTAAATTGCTTGCCTGATGAATACTGTTAGTGCTCACTGCACACTGATATAAGCACCTCAGCCTGTACTGATCAGTAGCTTAACAAGCTTCCTTTCTTAAGACAGTTAACAATGTACACAGTGGTAATTCCTATGGTTGGATATTGAGTAGTTTTTGGACCGTTTTAGCTTTTATTGAGTTATATCTCGAGGAACTTATTCATTGAAAATATTTTAGAGATTGGATCAAAACAGAATGACATGGAGAGCATATAAATCTGTAGGGGAAGGAAGACGGGGTAGGGGTCATCCTCGAAAAGGTTGGAGAGAGGGGGTAAAGGAGGTTTTGTGGGCGAGGGGCTTGGACTTCCAGTAAGCGTGCGTGAGCGTGTTAGATAGGAATGAATGACGACGAATGGTTTTTGGGACCTGACAAGCTGTTGGAGTGTGAGCAGGGTAATATTTAGTGAAGGGATTCAGGGAAACAGGTGATTTTAATATATAGCAGGATTTGAGTACTGGAAATGGGAAGTACAATGCTTGCACTTTAAAGGAGGGGTTTGGGATATTGGCAGTTTGAAGGGATATGTTATATATCTTTATATATGCTTCTAAACTGTTGTATCTGGGTGCCTCTGCAAAGACAGTGACTATGTATGAGTTGAGGTGAAAGTATTGAATGATGAAAGTATTTTCTTTTTAGGGATTTTCTTTCTCTTTTGGGTCACCTTGCCTTGGTGGGAGACAGCCGACTTGTTGAAAAATAAAATAAAAATAATGCCTCTTTTTTTTTTTTTTTCAACAAGTCGGCTGTCTCCCAAAGAGGTAGGGTGACCCGAAAAAGAAAGAAAATCCCCAAAAAGAAAATACTTAAATCATCATTCAACACTTTCACCTCACTCACACATGATCACTGTTTTTGCAGAGGTGCTCAGAATACAACAGTTTAGAAGCATATACGCATAAAGATACACAACATATCCCTCCAAACTGCCAATATCCCAAATCCCTCCTTTAAAGTGCAGGCATTGTATTTCGCATTTCCAGGTCTCAAATCTGGCTATATAAGAATAACCGAATTCTCTGAATCCCTTCACTAAATATTACCTTGCTCACACTCCAACAACTCGTCAGATCCCAAATACCATTCATCTCCATTTGCTCCTATCTAACATGCTCATGCACGCTTGCTGGAAGTCCAAGCCCCTCACCCATAAAACCTCCTTTACCCCCTCCCTCCAACCTTTTCGAGGACGACCATTACCCTGCCTTCCTTCTCCTACGGATTTATACGCTCTCCATGTCATTCTACTTTGATCCATTCTCTCTGAATGACCAAACCTCCTCAACAACCCCTCTTCAGCCTTCTGACTAATACTTTTATTAACTCCACACCTTCTCCGAATTTCCACACTCCGAATTTTCTGCATATTATTCACATCAAACATTGCCCTTAAACAGGACATCTCCACTGCCTCCAACCGCCTCCTCGCTGCAGCATTTGCAACCCAAGCTGCACACCCATATAAGAGTGTTGGTACTGCTATACTTTCATACATTCCCTTCTTTGTCTCCATAGATAACGTTTTTTTGTCTACATATACCTCAACGCACCACTTGTCTTTTTCCCTTCATCAGTTCTATGATTAACCTCATCCTTCATAAATCCATCCGCTGACATGTCAACTCCCAAATATCTGAAAACATTCACTTCTTCCATACTCCTCCTCCCCAATTTGATATCCAGTTTTTCTTTATCTAAATCATTTGATACCCTCATCACCTTACTCTTTTTCTATGTTCACTTTCAACTTTCTACCTTAACACACACTCCCAAACTCGTCCACTAATCTTTGCAATTTTTCTTTAGAATCTCCCATAAGCACAGTATCATCAGCAAAAAGTAACTGTGTCAATTCCCATTTTGTATTTGATTCCTCATAATTTAATCCCACCCCTCTCCCGAACAACCTAGCATTTACTTCTCTTACAACCCCATCTATAAATATATTAAACAACCATGGTGACATTACACATCCCTGTCTAAGACCTACCTTTACCGAGTAGTAGTCTCTTTCTCTTCTACACACCCTAACCTGAGCCTCACTATCCTCATAAAAACTCTTTACAGCATTTAGTAACTTACCACCTATTCCATATACTTTTAACATTGCTCCCCTATCCGCTCTATCGTATGCCTTTTTTTAAATCCATAAATGCAATAAAAACTTCCCTACCTTTATCTAAATACTGTTCACATATATGCTTCAATGTAAACACTTGATCCACACATCCCCTACCCATTCTAAAACCACCTTGCTCATCCACAATCCTACATTCTGTCTTACCTCTTCTTTCTTTCAATAACCCTACCGTACACTTTATCTGGTATACTCAGTAAACTTTTTTTTTTTTTTCTTCAACAAACTGGCCATATCCTACCAAGGCAGAGTGGCCCAAAAAGAAAAACAAAAGTTTCTCTTTTTAAATTTAGTAATACTCAGTAAACTTATTCCTCTATAATTTTTACAATCTCTTTTGTCTCTCTTCTTTTTATATAAAGGGACTATACATGCTTTCTGCCACTCCCTAGGTACCTTCCCCTCTTTCATACATTTATTAAACAAATATACCAACCACTCTGATACTATATTTCCCCCTGCTTTTAACATTTCTGTCATGATCCCGTCAGTTCCAGCTGCTTTACCCCCTTTCATTCTATGTAATGCCTCACGCACCTCCCCCACACTCACATCCTGCTCTTCTTCACTCTTTTTTTTTTTTTTTTTTTTCAACAAGTCGGCCGTCTCCCACCGAGGCAGGGTGACCCAAAAAAGAAAGAAAATCCCCAAAAAGAAAATACTTTCATCATCATTCAACACTTTCACCACACTCGCACATTATCACTGTTTTTGCAGATGTGCTCAGAATACAACAGTCTAGAAGCATACACATATAAAGATACACAACATATCCCTCCAAACTGCCAATATCCCAATATACCTCCCTGGCCAGTGCATGAAATTACCGCCTCCCTTTCTTTATCAACATTTAAAAGTTCCTCAAAATATTCTTGCCATCTACCCAATACCTCCATCTCCCCATCTACTAACTCCCCTACTCTGTTTTTAACTGACATATCCATTCATTCCCTAGGCTTTCTTAACTTGTGTAACTCGCTCCAAAATTTTTTCTTATTTTCATTAAATTTTCTTGACAGTGACTCTCCCACTCTATAATCTGCTCTCCTTTTGCACTCTCTCACCACTCTCTTCACCTTTTTTTTACTCTCCATATACTCTACTCTTCGTATAACACTTCTGCTTTGTAAAAACCTCTCATAAGCTACCTTTTTCTCTTTTATCACACCCTTTACGTCATTATTCCACCAATCACTCCTCTTTCCTCCTGCACCCACCCTCCTATAACCACAGACTTCTGCCCCACATTCTAATACTGCATTTTTAAAACTATTTCAAATCTCTTCAAACACCCCCCTCCCCCCCCCCCCCCACTACTCATACTTGCACCAGCCCACCTTTCTGCCAATAGTTGCTTATATCTCATCTGAACTTCCTCCTCTTCCTTCGTCTTTTGTCTGTCTCATAAATATGCAAGATTACAGGTATGTCTTGCTACTTCTACTTACGCTTTGGTCACAATACACATACATGTACATGTTTATTTATACACACTCATCTGAGTTTTCTTTGATTTTATCTTAATAGTTCTTGTTGTTATTACTTTTCCTTTTATATCCATGGGGAAGTGGAATAAGAATCTTTCCTCCGTAAGCCATGTGTGTTGTAAAAGTCAACTAAAATGCCAGGAACAATGGGCTAGTAACCCCTTTTCCTCTAATAATTACTGAAAAGAATGAGAAGAAAATTATCAAAAGTGCCTCTTCTTGTAAGGAGAAATTTCAGCACTTGCTTATTTGTAATGACCTATTTTTAGCTACAGGAAAACAGCTATGGTCATGGTGTCCCATTTTATTAATATTTAATAAGTTTTAAATTTGCAGTGGTTGTAACACTTGCTACCTCCTTTTGAATTTATTCCATTCTTCTTCCACTATTTTGTGTGTGGGTGTGGATGTAGGTGGGTGTGTGGCTGAGCACATATGTGGCTAGTAGTAGTAATTACTAGATGTCAAAGGTACTTGTCGATAAGAGACCTGGCCTGTGTGTTTTTTTCTTTTGTGTGTGCGTATTTGTGTGGGTGGGTGGGTGAGTGTGCATGCACGTGCAGGTTTGGACCCAAGCATATTCCAAGTGCAATATTCTTCTTTCAACGCACCTGCTGTATCCCACTGAGGTGGGGTGGCCCAAAAAGAAAAACGATAGTTTCGCCTTTTAAATTTAGTAATAAATACAGGAGTAGGGGTTACTAGCCCCTTGCTCCCGGCATTTTAGTCGCCTCTTACAACATGCATGCCTTACGGAGGAAGAATTCTGTTCCACTTCCCCATGGAGATAAGAGGAAATAGACAAGAACAAGAACTAGAAAGAAAATAGAAGAAAACCTAGAGGGGTATGTATACATATATATATATATGCTTGTACATGTATGTGTAGTGTGACCTAAGTGTAAGTAGAAGTAGCAAGACGAACCTGAAATCTTGCATGTTTATGAAACAGAAAAAAAGACACCAGCAATCCTACCATCATGTAAAACAATTACAGGCTTTCGTTTTACACTCACTTGGCAGGACGGTAGTACCTCCCTGGGCGGTTGCTGTCTACCATCCTACTACCTATGATGTGCCATATATAGTGTAATACACCTACCATCCGACTTATGACCTGCTCGACATACGACCATTCGACTTACGACCTTGTTTTCTATGCCAAATTTCTGGGAAATAAACAACTGTTTGTGTTGTACACAGCATTTATCCTAAACCTTACAGTATAAAGTACAGTACTAACAGCATAAAATGTGAAGTAAAAAATGAAATACCAAAATAAAACAATAAAATGAAGTCATTACAAAAATGTGATGTTGATATTTAGTAGTAAGGTTCGACTTACGACCATTTCGACTTACGACCGGTTTCTCGGAACAGAACTCGGTCGTAAGTCGGATGGTACCTGTATATAGTAGAATAGTCTGACATGCTGAATTGTCTGTGCACTAGTACCTTAATGTAATTTTGCCTTTACAAAAGTTTTTCATACCCTTATTTTTGCTTTAACCATGTATTGTTAAACAAATAACCTACACATTGGAGAAAAGCCTTATGATAGCGTTTCAGTCCGACTTGGACCATTATTTGTGTATTGTTCCAGTCACAATATTGTGCCTTTTTATTCTCCATACATTATGTTATGTCACTGTTTAAAATATTAATGTACTGCTTTTGTTCCAACAATTAAGGTCGTTTTACAGTATAGTCAGAAACAAATGTTATTTAAAGAAATTTTACAATTCTGGATATTACTTCAAAGAAAAGCTTAAATTAATTAAAGATTTGATATAGGATGTATAATTGTTCAAAGTTAACATTATCGTAATCAGGATGCAAGCAGCTTTAAGAAAATTTGCTGTAGATGACTCGTCTGTGTCTCCATATATCTACCACCGACTGTTGGGTCATGTAGAGGTGGATGAGCTTATATTCCGTCATATTCATCTCCCAAAACAGCTGTCGGCTCCAAACTTGCCCACCTTGAACAATTCTCAGGTACTTGATTTAATCTTTACAAGATTGTTCCTTGCCAAAGATTGTAACATTTTAAAGACTGAAACTACATTCAGTGGAGGGTTATGTGAATCACCAGTAACACACTGTCTATATAACCTCTAACACCAGCAATAGACTCTGTTCACTCTTATTCCTAGTTTGGCTGTTTTCATTTATCCATACTCATGTGGACCTGCAGATTGACTACAGATCCTAAGCACCAATCAGTATAGCTGGGCTAGAAATAGCAGACAAGGAAGGTGGTGGACACTGCTTCATGGAGCTGTTCACAAAAAAGTAGTATTGGTCTATGAACCACTAATAGGGATTTGAATAGACATATGCAAAAGTGTGTAGTGAAAAATAGCTGAAGATCTTAATTAGGATACTTATAAGTGCAGAGCACTGAGACTGGAAACTTAACCTGTGACTTAGGTGCATTACAAAACTGATTTACTGTACACACACACATCAGTGTACAGCACATGCAAGCAGAGGATCTTTCATATAGGCCTTGGGTAAAGCCTTGCATTATGGGTTAGGGGATGTCACTTAAGCTTTTTTCTCTTGCTAGTTATTATAATATATCAAGCATCTTTTGTAATAGAGCGCATATAGTAATAAAACTCAAACTTACCTATCGAGAATTACGAATGTCAAAATGTTATAGAGGTTGTATGGACCTGTTGCTCTTCTTTTTGTGTCTCATGGATCCTGAACACAGGAATATTCTATTGAGGTCTACAGATTTTAAATTTATTTACTTATATTTCTTTTTTTCCATTACCTATAGGGAATGTATTCACTGTTTTAAGTACATATATGTAATTTCACCCTGCCTCGGTGGGAGACGGCCGACTTGTTGAAAAAAAAAAAAATGTAATTTCAAAATAACTTTTTATTATGAGTAATGCATAAAGTGAAACCTTGATTTAATGTACTAATGGGTTGTGGGGGCATGTCTGTTAATGCCGATTGTTGGTTAAATCTGAATGATTTCAGATATAATGGACTTTGTCCAGTATATCTGAAATCAATTTACCCATTAATGGATAGTTTCATTATTTCTGGAAGTTGTCTCGCCACAGATTTTGTCCATTTGCTCTGAAATCCATTAAATTGAAGTTGTAATGTATATTTTTGTTTGTAATAATTTACTATGAAATGTATCTGCATGCCTATAGTGAGTGCAAATTATGACAAGTTTGTAATTTTCAGCAATATGCCTTGAAGCATGCCTTGCAACGACCTTTGTCATTAATCCAAGGCCCACCAGGCACTGGCAAGACAGTGACTTCAGCCACCATTGTGTACCAATTGGTAAAGCAGACTGGTGGCTCCGTCCTGGTGTGTGCACCTTCCAACACAGCTGTTGACCAGCTCACAGAGAAAATTCATAAGACTGGACTTAAGGCAAGTGATTTTATGTCTTAAGATCTACCTAATGTATGTGTGACATCTAATTTTAATAATCTATGGATTAAGATTCAAGGCAGTGTGATTGTGGACTAGTTTATAGTCAGATGGTTATCTTACTGGCTGATTAAAGTTGGTTATAATTTCTCATATTGCTTTCTTTCATTGATGTTGATGAAAGGCTCTTAACCCAAGGAATTAAACATGATCTCTTTTCCTTGGATCAAGCCTGATTATCTCCCATCCCTCAGGCACTGTATGACCCCCAATGGGTTTAGCACTTACTCCTGAATGTAATAATAATAATAATAATAATAATAATAATAATAATAATAATAATAATAGATAGAGGAGAAATGTGGCAGATGTTGCATGTATATGGAATAGGTGGTAAGATACTAAATGCTGTAAAGAGTTTTTATGAGGATAGTGAGGCTCAGGTTAGGGTGTGTAGAAGAGAGGGAGACTACTTCCCGGTAAAAGTAGGTCTTAGACAGGGATGTGTGATGTCACCATGGTTGTTTAATATATTTATAGATGGGGTTGTAAAGGAAGTAAATGCTAGGGTGTTTGGGAGAGGGGTGGGATTAAATTTTGGGGAATCAAATTCAAAATGGGAATTGACACAGTTACTTTTTGCTGATGATACTGTGCTTATGGGAGATTCTAAAAAAAAATTGCAAAGGTTAGTGGATGAGTTTGGGAATGTGTGTAAAGGTAGAAAGTTGAAAGTGAACATAGAAAAGAGTAAGGTGATGAGGGTGTCAAATGATTTAGATAAAGAAAAATTGGATATCAAATTGGGGAGGAGGAGTATGGAAGAAGTGAATGTTTTCAGATAGTTGGGAGTTGACGTGTCGGCGGATGGATTTATGAAGGATGAGGTTAATCATAGAATTGATGAGGGAAAAAAGGTGAGTGGTGCGTTGAGGTATATGTGGAGTCAAAAAACGTTATCTATGGAGGCAAAGAAGGGAATGTATGAAAGTATAGTAGTACCAACACTCTTATATGGGTGTGAAGCTTGGGTGGTAAATGCAGCAGCGAGGAGACGGTTGGAGGCAGTGGAGATGTCCTGTTTAAGGGCAATGTGTGGTGTAAATATTATGCAGAAAATTCGGAGTGTGGAAATTAGGAAAAGGTGTGGAGTTAATAAAAGTATTAGTCAGAGGGCAGAAGAGGGGTTGTTGAGGTGGTTTGGTCATTTGGAGAGAATGGATCAAAGTAGAATGACATGGAAAGCATATAAATCTATAGGGGAAGGAAGGCGGGGTAGGGGTCGTCCTCGAAAGGGTTAGAGAGGGGGGGTAAAGGAGGTTTTGTGGGCAAGGGGCTTGGACTTCCAGCAAGCGTGCGTGAGCGAGTTAGATAGGAGTGAATGGAGACGAATGGTACTTGGGACCTGACGATCTGTTGGAGTGTGAGCAGGGTAATATTTAGTGACGGGATTCAGGGAAACCGGTTATTTTCATAAAGTCGGACTTGAGTCCTGGAAATGGGAAGTACAATGCCTGCACTTTAAAGGAGGGGTTTGGGATATTGGCAGTTTGGAGGGATATGTTGTGTATCTTTATATGTGTATGCTTCTAAACTGTTGTATTCTGAGCACCTCTGCAAAAACAGTGATAATGTGCGTGTGTGGTGAAAGTGTTGAATGATGATGAAAGTATTTTCTTTTTTGGGATTTTCTTTCTTTTTTGGGTCACCCTGCCTCGGTGGGAGACGGCCGACTTGTTGAAAAAAAAAATAATAATAATAATACCCACTTAAGCACTGTACATACTTTCTTTAGGTGGTGTACATTAAAAAACTTCTAACACAAATAATGGATTTCTGAAAATACAATAAAGGCCTGATAAAATGGACTGATATAGGGAGGGGGGTCTGATTTTTTTAAAATTCTATTAATTTGAGCATTTCAATTAACCCTTAAACTGTCCAAGCAGATCTACATTCATGTGTGTAGTGCTCCAAAAGTAGATCTACGTTTTTTTATATATTTTCAAATATATAAAAAAAAAAAGTTTTTCTTACAAGTTTTCAAATGTAAGAAAAAAAAAATTACTTTTTTGCACACTTTCAAATGTTGAAAAAACGTAGATCTACGTTTGGACAGTTTAAGGGTTAAGTGGATGTAATCTGCTTAATTGATCATGGATGATTGCCCAATGAAACGTACTTAGTCCACTGTATTGATGAACTACCAGACATACTGAGAATAAACTAGAGTATGATAGAATATTGTCTGTAAGTGAACCTGAAAAGTGTTGTACTGTGCTCTTGTACTGTACAATACTGTATAGTACAAAAGAGTACAGTACAGTAATTTTTTGTACCTTTTTCTGGTTTTCTGTTTGTTTTGCTTTATCATAGTACTCACACTTAAATGTCAGCCTCTAGTTTCTTTATTCATTCAATGTTAAGTAAAAGGACAGAAATGCAACTAATGTGACATTTTATTGTGGCAACGTTCGCTCTCCAGGAGCTTTATCAAGCCGTTACAAACAATACATGGACACAGAAGCTATATATAGGCTTAGTGTGAGGTGTAATATTAATGGTAGTAGTAGTAGTAATTTAAGTTGTAGAGATAGTAGTAATACATTATGATAGAACAATTAACTTGTACATAAGTAAAAGGTTATAAAAGCTATTACTTGGGTAGCATAAAAATAGGTTAACAAAGTATTTCTGTTTATACACCTTAGTACCGTATTAATTCAAGTTTATGCTTATTAGTAAAGGTTACATGCTTTAGTGGTCATTGCTAACAACACTGTACACAGTATTTTTAACCCCTTCAGTATTGGTCGTATAATATTATGGCTTTGAAGTCAGTGTTGGTCTCATAATACTACACCAAAATTCAGATCTTGTGGGAAAACCTTGTAGGCCTACTTATGAGAGAATGGGTCTACGTGGTCAGTTTTTTTTTTTATTATTATTATTATCACACTGGCCGATTCCCACCAAGGCAGGGTGGCCCGAAAAAGAAAAATTTTCACCATCATTCACTCCATCACTGTCTTGCCAGAAGGGTGCTTTACACTACAGTTTTTAAACTGCAACATTAACACCCCTCCTTCAGAGTGCAGGCACTGTACTTCCCATCTCCAGGACTCAAGTCCGGCCTGCTGGTTTCCCTGAACCCCTTCATAAATGTTACTTTGCTCACACTCCAACAGCACGTCAAGTATTAAAAACCATTTGTCTCCATTCACTCCTATCAAACATGCTCACGCATGCCTGCTGGAAGTCCAAGCCCCTCGCACACAAAACCTCCTCTACCCCCTCCCTCCAACCTTTCCTAGGCCGACCCCTACCCCGCCTTCCTTCCACTACAGACTGATACACTCTTGAAGTCATTCTGTTTCGCTCCATTCTCTCTACATGTCCGAACCACCTCAACAACCCTTCCTCAACCCTCTGGACAACAGTTTTGGTAATCCTGCACCTCCTCCTAACTTCCAAACTACGAATTCTCTGCATTATATTCACACCACACATTGCCCTCAGACATGACATCTCCACTGCCTCCAGCCTTCTCCTTGCCGCAACATTCATCACCCATGCTTCACACCCATATAAGAGCGTTGGTAAAACTATACTCTCATACATTCCCCTCTTTGCCTCCAAGGACAAAGTTCTTTGTCTCCACAGGCTCCTAAGTGCACCACTCACCCTTTTCCCCTCATCAATTCTATGATTCACCTCATCTTTCATAGACCCATCCGCTGACACGTCCACTCCCAAATATCTGAATACATTCACCTCCTCCATACTCTGGTTAGTGTGTGCGGTATAAAGAAGATCCTGCAGTATGCAGTGCATAAGATAAAAAACTGCAACTGCATTTTTGGTTTAACCCTTTGACTGTTTAAGTCGTATATATATGTCCTACAAGGTACCGTGTTTGACGTATATACAGTGGAACCTCAAATTTCGAACTTAATCCGTTCCAGGAGCTAGTTCTAAATTCGAAAAGTTTGAAATTCGAAGCAATATTTCCCATAAGAAATAATAGAAATACAATTAATCCGTTTCAGAAACCCAAAAATATTCACAAAAAAAAATACATTTTATAGAGATTAATTACAGTTTTACATACACACAACAAATGCTATAGTCTTTAATTATGTATAGTAATATAAAATAACATTTTTACTTATCTTTATTGAAGATTGGTGATGGCATCTGGAAGATAGGGAGGAGGAGAGAGGGAGTTGGGGTTATTGTTTGGAAGGAGAATCCCCCTCCATGAGGACTCCGGTATCAAAGCCCTCTCTGGGGTTGCTTCCCTTCTCTGTATTTTAATGCCACTAGGACCAGCTTGAGAGTCATTGGACCCCAGTCCCACAAAATAACTGTCCACAATGATCTGTCTCACAAAATAACTCCACAGTTGTCTGTTTCTGTCTCACAAAATAACTCCACAGTCGTCTGTTTGTCTCACAAAATAACTGTCCACAATCGTCTGTCTCACAAAATAACTCCACAGTCGTCTGTTTCTGTCTCACAAAATAACTGTCCACAGTCGTCTGTTTCTGTCTCACAAAATAACTGTCCACAGTCCTCTGTACATCCTGGCAAGCTCAACAAGTCTCACTCCAATCTCATACTTCTGTATTATTTCCTTCTTCACATCTTTGGTGTTTCTCACTTTCTTTACCACAGGGGTACCGCTAACAAGCTTCTTTGGGCCCATGGCAGCTTATTTCACAGCCCCACAAGCACTAAACACAATTAAATAATCGTAAAATGTGTGAATGAGATCGCAGGTTAGTGTTCACTCAAGCATAAACAAAGCTAGACTGCTCATGGCGCCTGTGCGGGGACACGGACAGAGCGGGCCAGCGGACAGGTCCCGTACCCGGCGGTTCGAAAATAGGGGTGCGTTCGATAATAGGGACACAGTTTGTCCGAAAAAATGGTCTTATTTTCGAAACGTTCGATATGTGATACGTTCGATTTTTGAGGTTCCACTGTATACTCATAAATTCTAGCGGCTTCAAATCAAGCAGGAGAAAGCTGGTAGGCCCACATGTGAGAGAATGGGTCTGTGTGGTCAGTGTGCACCATATAAAAAAAATCCTGGAGCACGCAGTGCATAATGAGAAAAAAAAACTCCGACCCTTTTTTTTATATTAAAGTGCCGAATTTGTGGTCTATTTTTGTATAGGTAGTAGGTTGGTAGACAGCAACCACCCAGGAAAGTACTACCGTCCTGCCAGATGACTGTGAAACAAAAACCTGTAACTGTTTTGCATGATGGTAGGATTGCTGGTTTCTTTTTCTGTCTCATAAACACGCTAAGATAACAGGGATATCTTGCTACTCCTACTTACACTTTGGTCACACTTCACAGACACGCACATGCATATATATATATATACATACATCTAGGTTTTTCTCCTTTTTCTAAATAGCTCTTGTTCTTTTTTATTTCTTCTATTGTCCATGGGGAAGTGGAAAAGAATCTTTCCTCCGTAAGCCATGCGTGTCGTATGAGGCGACTAAAATGCCGGGAGCAATGGGCTAGTAACCCCTTCTCCTGTATACATTTACTAAAAAAGAGAAGAAGAAAAACTTTATAAAACTGGGATGCTTAAATGTGCGTGGATGTAGTGCGGATGACAAGAAACAGATGATTGCTGATGTTATGAATGAAAAGAAGTTGGATGTCCTGGCTCTAAGCGAAACAAAGCTGAAGGGGGTAGGAGAATTTCAGTGGGGGGAAATAAATGGGATTAAATCTGGAGTATCTGAGAGAGTTAGAGCAAAGGAAGGGGTAGCAGTAATGTTAAATGATCAGTTATGGAAGGAGAAAAGAGAATATGAATGTGTAAATTCAAGAATTATGTGGATTAAAGTAAAGGTTGGATGCGAGAAGTGGGTCATAATAAGCGTGTATGCACCTGGAGAAGAGAGGAATGCAGAGGAGAGAGAGAGATTTTGGGAGATGTTAAGTGAATGTATAGGAGCCTTTGAACCAAGTGAGAGAGTAATTGTGGTAGGGGACCTGAATGCTAAAGTAGGAGAAACTTTTAGAGAGGGTGTGGTAGGTAAGTTTGGGGTGCCAGGTGTAAATGATAATGGGAACCCTTTGATTGAACTTTGTATAGAAAGGGGTTTAGTTATAGGTAATACATATTTTAAGAAAAAGAGGATAAATAAGTATACACGATATGATGTAGGACGAAATGACAGTAGTTTGTTGGATTATGTATTGGTAGATAAAAGACTGTTGAGTAGACTTCAGGATGTACATGTTTATAGAGGGGCCACAGATATATCAGATCACTTTCTAGTTGTAGCTACACTGAGAGTAAAAGGTAGATGGGATACAAGGAGAATAGAAGCATCAGGGAAGAGAGAGGTGAAGGTTTATAAACTAAAAGAGGAGGCAGTTAGGGTAAGATATAAACAGCTATTGGAGGATAGATGGGCTAATGAGAGCATAGGCAATGGGGTCGAAGAGGTATGGGGTAGGTTTAAAAATGTAGTGTTAGAGTGTTCAGCAGAAGTTTGTGGTTACAGGAAAGTGGGTGCAGGAGGGAAGAGGAGCGATTGGTGGAATGATGATGTAAAGAGAGTAGTAAGGGAGAAAAAGTTAGCATATGAGAAGTTTTTACAAAGTAGAAGTGATGCAAGGAGGGAAGAGTATATGGAGAAAAAGAGAGAGGTTAAGAGAGTGGTGAAGCAATGTAAAAAGAGAGCAAATGAGAGAGTGGGTGAGATGTTATCAACAAATTTTGTTGAAAATAAGAAAAAGTTTTGGAGTGAGATTAACAAGTTAAGAAAGCCTAGAGAACAAATGGATTTGTCAGTTAAAAATAGGAGAGGAGAGTTATTAAATGGAGAGTTAGAGGTATTGGGAAGATGGAGGGAATATTTTGAGGAATTGTTAAATGTTGATGAAGATAGGGAAGCTGTGATTTCGTGTATAGGGCAAGGAGGAATAACATCTTGTAGGAGTGAGGAAGAGCCAGTTGTGAGTGTGGGGGAAGTTCGTGAGGCAGTAGGTAAAATGAAAGGGGGTAAGGCAGCCGGGATTGATGGGATAAAGATAGAAATGTTAAAAGCAGGTGGGGATATAGTTTTGGAGTGGTTGGTGCAATTATTTAATAAATGTATGGAAGAGGGTAAGGTACCTAGGGATTGGCAGAGAGCATGCATAGTTCCTTTGTATAAAGGCAAAGGGGATAAAAGAGAGTGCAAAAATTATAGGGGGATAAGTCTGTTGAGTGTACCTGGTAAAGTGTATGGTAGAGTTATAATTGAAAGAATTAAGAGTAAGACGGAGAATAGGATAGCAGATGAACAAGGAGGCTTTAGGAAAGGTAGGGGGTGTGTGGACCAGGTGTTTACAGTGAAACATATAAGTGAACAGTATTTAGATAAGGCTAAAGAGGTCTTTGTGGCATTTATGGATTTGGAAAAGGCGTATGACAGGGTGGATAGGGGGGCAATGTGGCAGATGTTGCAAGTGTATGGTGTAGGAGGTAGGTTACTGAAAGCAGTGAAGAGTTTTTACGAGGATAGTGAGGCTCAAGTTAGAGTATGTAGGAAAGAGGGAAATTTTTTCCCAGTAAAAGTAGGCCTTAGACAAGGATGTGTGATGTCACCGTGGTTGTTTAATATATTTATAGATGGGGTTGTAAGAGAAGTAAATGCGAGGGTCTTGGCAAGAGGCGTGGAGTTAAAAGATAAAGAATCACACACAAAGTGGGAGTTGTCACAGCTGCTCTTTGCTTATGACACTGTGCTCTTGGGAGATTCTGAAGAGAAGTTGCAGAGATTGGTGGATGAATTTGGTAGGGTGTGCAAAAGAAGAAAATTAAAGGTGAATACAGGAAAGAGTAAGGTTATGAGGATAACAAAAAGATTAGGTGATGAAAGATTGAATATCAGATTGGAGGGAGAGAGTATGGAGGAGGTGAACGTATTCAGATATTTGGGAGTGGACGTGTCAGCGGATGGGTCTATGAAAGATGAGGTGAATCATAGAATTGATGAGGGAAAAAGAGTGAGTGGTGCACTTAGGAGTCTGTGGAGACAAAGAACTTTGTCCTTGGAGGCAAAGAGGGGAATGTATGAGAGTATAGTTTTACCAACGCTCTTATATGGGTGTGAAGCGTGGGTGATGAATGTTGCAGCGAGGAGAAGGCTAGAGGCAGTGGAGATGTCATGTCTGAGGGCAATGTGTGGTGTGAATATAATGCAGAGAATTCGTAGTTTGGAAGTTAGGAGGAGGTGCGGGATTACCAAAACTGTTGTCCAGAGGGCTGAGGAAGGGTTGTTGAGGTGGTTCGGACATGTAGAGAGAATGGAGCGAAACAGAATGACTTCAAGAGTGTATCAGTCTGTAGTGGAAGGAAGGCGGGGTAGGGGTCGGCCTAGGAAAGGTTGGAGAGAGGGGGTAAAGGAGGTTTTGTGTGCGAGGGGCTTGGACTTCCAGCAGGTATGCATGAGCGTGTTTGATAGGAGTGAATGGAGACAAATGGTTTTTAATACTTGATGTGCTGTTGGAGTGTGAGCAAAGTAACATTTATGAAGGGGTTCAGGGAAACCGGCAGGCCGGACTTGAGTCCTGGAGATGGGAAGTACAGTGCCTGCACTCTGAAGGAGGGGTGTTAATGTTGCAGTTTAAAAACTGTAGTGTAAAGCACCCTTCTGGCAAGACAGTGATGGAGTGAATGATGGTGAAAGTTTTTCTTTTTCGGGCCACCCTGCCTTGGTGGGAATCGGCCAGTGTGATAATAAAAAAAAATAAAATTTTGTATAGTATGTATTTATGGATGTACTCTCGTTTTCTTGGTCTCATTTGATAGAATGGAAAACATAATTATAGAAATAGAGGTAATTTTGGTTGGTTTTACTATAAAAAGAACCTGGAAATGGAGCTCAAAGTAGGGGAAATGTTTGATTTTTGCTGATGTTCAAAAGTAAACAAATGATGTCATTGTCCAATAAATGTCCAACTAGCCATTCTAATGTGCAGTCATGAATGGGTTGACATTATTTGTATAACTGTTACAATATTGCAGTAGTCTGCATAACAGTAAATCTTCTATTTTTTTGTTTGAATAAAAATTCAAAATAGAAAGCAAGTGTAATATCAGAGGGGCCTGGAGATGTAACTGATGAACAAAGAAAATGTTATTTTAGAGCTAGGAATGTCTGCATTGTTCATTCTGGACCTTATTTTGAAATTGTCATATTTTTTAATTTTCGCGAAATTGGCCAAATTGCAAATTTCTGACCTCGTTATTGGGTAGTTGAAATCGGTAAATGGGCATTTTATTGTACTCAATCGATAGAAAAAATGGAGTTCTAAAGAAATAGCTACGAGTTTGGTCAACTGGAACAATGGAATTAGCCGAAAATAGGGCTCAAAGTGGGTGAAATCGCCGATTTGTAAATATCACTGAGGTCGTTAACTTCGCAAGAGCGTAATTCCATCAGATTTCATTTTTTTTTTTTGGTGTCATTACAATCGAGAAAAGATTCTCTATCATTCCATAAGAAAAATAATTTTTTTTTTTAAATTTTGCGACACCAGGAGACACCTCAGGATTGGGGGTTGCGACAGTCAAGGGGTTAAAACATTGAATTTGCAGTGTATTTTGGTGTTTATGGTTGTATCCTTGTTTTCTTGGTGTCATTCAATAGAATGGAAGATATATTACAGAAATAGAGATGATTTTGAATGGTTCACAGAGTGCAAGTAGCTTAAAATTGAGCTCAAAGTAGCAGAAATGTTCAATTTTTTATTATGTTTGAGAATAAAGAAATCACGTCACACTTCCAGTACACATCAACTGGTGGGTCTAATGTGCATTCACAAATGCGCTGATATTATTTATGCAATTCTTACAATTATGCAGTAGTCTGAATAACAGTAAATCTTCTATTTTTTGTGTCTGGAGTTTCTGGAGTTTATCTGGAGAGAGTTCCGGGGGTCAACGCCCCCGTGGCCCGGTCTGTGACCAGGCCTCCTTAGGTCAGTGTCCCAGGATGCGACCCACACCAGTCGACTAACACCCAGGTACCCATTTTACTGATGGGGAACATAGACAACAGGTGGAAAGAAACACGTCCAATGTTTCTACTCTGGCTGGGAATCGAACCCAGGCCCTCACCGTGTGAAGCGAGAGCGTTAACCACCAGGCCACCATTAAATGAGACTCGGTGATTATTATTATTACTAATATGACGTCTCGAGACATAAGACACTGATTTTAATGTGTACCTGCACACCAGCACAGTATGTAAGTTTATTTAGGTACAGGTATACATAAGTATAATTATCAGAGTATATATAAAATATGAAATAACTTTTAAAAACACTTGAAATTTTGAAGTTCCCAGACATAATGGAGAGACTTAGTGCTTACGGATCTCACGGAGAATGTAAGCAAACCGGGTTAGGCGTGGTGACCGTATTAGAAAGTCAGGTAGGGGGAGCTGTATAGCGAGTTTTGGTCATAATTTGAAATGACCGTATTAGTGGAACGCCGTAATGCGAAATGCCGTAAAGTGGGGCCCTACTGTACTTTGTATGCTTCTGTATTCAGCTTCTCTAGGCACTGGTGGGGATTTAGGGTGCTCATATCTGATTCCCAGGGTATGTCTGATAGCGCTTGGTTTATCTTTTCCCTAGTCAATTCTATGGTTGTTAAAATTAAACTTATTGAACATCCCGTCTCTAACATTAGTGATGCAGTTTCCTACCCCTGAGTTAATACTAGTTTGAACCTCTATGATGTTATGATCAGAGTAAATAGTTTTGGAAACTGTTATGTCTCTGATCAGTTCCTTGTTGTTTATGAATAAAAATGAGAAGCAAGCATAATATAAGAATGACCTGGAGAAGTGACTAATGAACTGAGAAAATGTTATTTTAGTGCCAGGAATGTCTCCATTGTTTATTCTGGCCTCTATTTTGAAATTGGCCTTTTTTGAATTTTATGTAAAATTGGCCAAATTAGTAATTTCTGGTGGCTTTTTTGGGTAGTTGAAATAGGTAAATGGGCAGTTTCTTGTACTAAGTCGATAGAAGAAAAGGAGTTCTAGCGAAATAGCTATGAGTTTGGATGAGTGGAACAAAGGAATTGGTGCAAAATAGGGCTCAAAGTTGGAGAAATTGGTGATGAGTAAATATTGCCGAGACCACTAAATTTGCAAATCTAAATCTGTAAGTGTTTCATCAAGTTTCGAACTTTTGGTATCATTACCTTCGGAAAAAGATTATCATTTCATGAGAAAATTTTTTTTTTTTTAAATGAGCAAGTTTGCGAGCAGGGGTCTTGGCACTCAAAGAGTTAAAAAATGATTGAAAATACAGTAAATCTAGGGAAAAATTGGAGATGAAATGATGGTGTAAGTGTGTGTTCAGACAACACAATAAATGACATGGACAGTCACTGGCTGACTGCTGCTCAAGAATAACGAAAGTGTATGTGTTCAGGATGAACCTCGGACCATACAAACTTAAAATTAAGTGGAGCCATTCGATATGATGGATTTGGTTCGCTTCATGGCTATACTAACCGGACACCCCATTAAATATACATGTTGAGCCTTTGTCCAGCCAGATTTTTTGTCTGCTTTAACTGACATCTGCTTTATGGGAGGTCTCTCTTATTGGATCTTTACTGTATTACTCCTCAACTGAGACTGCTTATACAGTGGACCCCCGGATTACGACATCATTGTTTTTTTTTTTTTTTCAACAAGTCGGCCGTCTCCCACCGAGGCAGGGTGACCCAAAAAAGAAAGAAAATCCCCAAAAAGAAAATACTTTCATCATCATTCAACACTTCCACCATACTCACACATTATCACTGTTTTTGCAGAGGTGCACAGAATACAACAGTTTAGAAGCATATACATATAAAGATACACAACATATCCCTCCAAACTGCCAATATCCCAAACCCCTCCTTTAAAGTGCAGACATTGTACTTCCCATTTTCAGGACTCAAGTCCGACTATATGAAAATAACCGGTTTCCCTGCATCCCTTCAGGTCCCAAGTACCATTCGTCTCCATTCACTCCTTTCTAACACGCTCACGCACGCTTGCTGGAAGTCCAAGCCCCTCGCCCACAAAACCTCCTTTACCCCCTCTCTCCAACCCTTTCGAGGACGACCCCTACCCCGCCTTCCTTCCCCTATAGATTTATATGCTTTCCATGTCATTCTACTTTGATCCATTCTCTCTAAATGACTAAACCACCTCAACAACCCCTCTTCTGCCCTCTGACTAATACTTTTATTAACTCCACACCTTTTCCTAATTTCCACACTCCAAATTTTCTGCATAATATTTACACCACACATTGCCCTTAAACAGGACATCTCCACTGCCTCCAACCGTCTCCTCGCTGCTGCATTTACCACCCAAGCTTCACACCCATATAAGAGTGTTGGTACTACTATACTTTCATACATTCCCTTCTTTGCCTCCATAGATAACATTTTTTGACTCCACATATACCTCAACGCACCACTCGCCTTTTTTCCTTCATCAATTCTATGATTAACCTCATCCTTCATGAATCCATCCACCGACACGTCAACTCCCAAGTATCTGAAAACATTCACTTCTTCCATACTCCTCCTCCTCAATTTGATATCCAATTTTTCTTTATCTAAATCATTTGATACCCTCATCACCCTACTCTTTTCTGTGTTCACTTTCAACTTTCTACCTTTGCACACATTCCCAAACTCATCCACTAACCTTTGCAATTTTTCTTTAGAATCTCCCATAAGCACAGTATCATCAGCAAGAAGTAACTGTGTCAATTCCCATTTTGAATTTGATTCCCCATAATTTAATCCCACCCCTCTCCCGAACACCCTAGCATTTACTTCCTTTACAACCCCATCTATAAATATATTAAACAACCATGGTGACATTACACATCCCTGTCTAAGACGTACTTTTACCGGGAAGTAGTCTCCCTCTCTTCTACACACCCTAACCTGAGCCTCACTATCCTCATAAACTCTTTACAGCATTTAGTAACTTACCACCTATTCCATATATGTACTTGCAACATCTGCCACATTGCTCCTCTATCCACTCTTATCATATGCCTTTTCTAAATCCATAAACGCAATGAAAACTTCCCTGCCTTTATCTAAATACTGTTCACATATATGCTTCAATGTAAACACTTGATCTACACATCCCCTAACCACTCTGAAACCTCCTTGCTCATCCGCAACCCTACATTCTGTCTTATCTCTAATTCTTTCAATTATAACCCTACCGTACACTTTTCCTGGTATACTCAGTAAACTTATTCCTCTATAATTTTTGCAATCTCTTTTGTCCCCTTTCCCTTTATATAAAGGGACTATACATGCTCTCTGCCAATCCCTAGGTACCTTCCCCTCTTTCATACATTTATTAAACAAAAGTACCAACCACTCCAACACTATATCCCCCCTGCTTTTCACATTTCTGTCATGATCCCATCAGTTCCAGCTGCTTTACCCCCTTTCATTGTATTAAGTAATATTCAGATTAAGTAAGGTTTTTTGCATCAAAATATTGGCTCGGTTAACGACACAGAAATCGGTTAGTCATTTGTCCTGAATGTGTCCGTGTGCCGTGAGCGACCCGGCCACTCCATGTACAGCCAGTGTGCCATTGTTTACAAGCCAGTGAGGACGGTTCCATGTGTACATGCGATTCATTTTGTAATATTCCATTGTTTTTAGTGCTTGTAACTGCTAAATAAGCCACCATGGGCCCAAAGAAAGCTTCTAGTGCCAGCCCTTTGGTAAAGAGAGTGAGAAACACCATAGAATTCAAGAAAGATCATTGCACAATATGAAAGTGGAGTGTGTGTCTCCAAGCTGACCAGGTTGTATAACCCCATACAACCATCGCTACTATCTTGGCCAAGAAAAAAGGCAATCAAGGAAACTTTTGTTGTGAAAGGTGCAAATATACTTACAAAACAGAGATCACAAATACTCGAAGATGTGGAGAAGTGGTTGTTTCGGATCAACGAGAAACAATTTCCAGGAGATAGTGTTTCACCGTCAGTTATATGTGAAAAGGCAAGGCAGTTGAATGATGATCTCATTAAGAAAATGCCTGGAATTAGTGCTCATATTGGTGAATTTAAGACCAGCAAAGGTTGGTTTGAGAGATTCAAGAATCATAGTGACATTCACAGTGTGATAAGGCATGGTGAGGCTGCCAGTTCTGACCAAAAAGTGGCTGAAAAATATATTCAGGACTTCAAGGGGTACAAAGAGGCTGAAAAATTAAAACCCCAACAAGTGTTTAATTGTGACAAAACAGGTCTGTTTTGGAAGAAAATGCCAAACAGGACCTACATTACTCAGGAGGAAAAGGTGCTCCCAGGACATAAGCCTGTGAAAGACAGGCTAACTCATGTTTTGTAGTAATGCTAGTGGTGATTGCAAAGTGAAGCCTCTACTTGTGTATCACTCTGAAAATCCCAGAGTGTTCAAGAAAAACAGTGTTGTCAAGACTAAATTGTGTGTGAAGTGGAGGGCAAACAGTAAGGCATGGTTCACGAGGGACATTTTCTTTGACTGGTTCCATGACTTGTTTGGCCCCAGTGTGAAAAAATACCTCCTGGAAAATAAATTGGAACTCAAGTGCCTCTTGGTAATGGACAATGCTCCTGCTTATCCTCCAGACGTGGAAGAGCAAATGGTGCTAGAGTTTAGCTTCATCAAAGTGAAATTCTTGCCCCCTAATATCACTCCTCTCCTCCAGCCCATGGACCAGCAGGTCATTTCAAATTTCAAAAAACTGTACACCAAAGCAGTGTTTCGAAAGTGCTTTGAAGTAACCTTAGACACTGATTTGACCCTAAGAGAGTTCTGGAAAGATCACTTCAGTATCCTCGGTTGCATAAACCTTATAGGTAAGGCTTGGGAGGGAGTGACTTGCAGGACTTTGAACGCTGTTTGGAGAAAATTGTGCCAGAATGTATACAAGAGAGGGATTTTGAAGGATTTGGGGCTGACCATGAGGAGCCTATGCCAATTGTGGAATCTTTTGTGGCATTGAGGAATTCCATGGGGTTGGATGTGAGTTTGGAGGATGTGGAAGAGTTGGTGGAGGATGACGATGAAGAGCTAACCACTACAAAGCTGCAAGAGCTTGAGGTGCAACACCAACAGACCACAGCTCGGGAATTTCCTTCAGAGGAGGAGGAAGAGAGATGGAGGAAGGTGCCTTCTTCAAAGATTAAGGACATTTGTGCAAAGTGGACTGAGGTGCAAACATTTATGGATGAACATCACCCTGACACAGCTGTTGCAAGCCGTGCTGACAACATCTACAATGACAGTGTTGTGTCCCATTTTGGGAAATCTTAAGGACATGCCAGAAACAGAGCTCTCTGGACAGATTTTTGGTGCAGCAGGGGTCCAGTGACTCAAGCTGGTGCTATTGGCATTAAAAAACAAAGCATTAATGTAACCCCGGAAAAGGCCTTGGTACCTGAAGTCCTTTTGGAAGGGGATTTCCCTTCCAAACACTAGTACACCTCCACCCTTTCTCCTCCTCCCGTCTCATCACTCATCAATAAAGGTAAGTGTCATTTTAGTATTGTTTATTCTGCATGTCTCATTGTTTCCTGTGTAAGAAAATGTATATTTCGTGTAAAGAAATTTTGTTTAATACTTTTGGGTGTCTGGAATGGATTAATTGGATTTCCATTATTTCTTATTGGGAAAATTAATTTGGATTAAGTCAGATTCTGTATGAGACATGCTCTCTGGAATGGATTAATTACGTTAACCGAGGGTCCACTGTATGTGAAAAAGATTTTGGTGTTCCATAGTGAAAGTTGTTAATGTTGAAAATAGGAGGTTTGCATGATAATCAGACATCTAGGAAATTTATTTTTGACAGTGTAGGTTGTTAGAAAGGCTACTTTTAAAGTTTTTACAGCACCTCCTCACTTAACGACGGAGTTACGTTCCTGAGACCACTTCGTTAAATGAATTCGTTGTTAAGTGAGGAGCATACTATAATGGTAGTGAGTTTGTGACAGCCATCTTTGATATTGTTTTAATGTCACCTATGCAACATTTATAACATTTCTGGTATATTTTTAAATGTTAATACAGTAGTGTACTGTATATTGAAATAAACAGAATAGAAGAAATCAGCTCTAATATGCATAATTTAGGTATGAATTCTGGTCAGAGAGCCTGTCATAAGTCTGAGGCGTCTGTAAACGAGTACGTCGCTAAGTGAAGAGAGGCTGTATTTTAGTTTTGTTTTAGTCATATGGTTTGGACTCATACTTCATATAATATGAATTGTGATTGAATGACGGCAATTAATGAATGATGGTGAATGAGTTTTCTTCCTTGGGTCACTCTTGACTTGGCAGGAAATGGCCATTGAGGTAAAAGAAAAAGAAAAATGTATATTTATGTATGTACTGCATGTGAAGGAGATAGTCCCAGAATGCTTGAGTGTTGTTGGAGCTCATGGCCCAAAGTCATCAAAGCAGCTGAGCAGTGGGACAGCCTTGTAAACTCTTCAAGCAGACCAGCTTCTTTCAGAGATCACAAGTAGTCCCATTGGACCAGACCCATCATTAAGAAAATAACCCAAACATTGCTCAACAGTGCCTCAGGAAAGGACAGTGCTCATTTTCTAGTAGTGGAGGCACGACATTCAGGAGATTTCGTTTTGGTTGTACCTAATTTTTCTGGGCACTCACCTCATCCCTCAAGCCACTTGGATTGGTGTACCTCTTTGCTTGGCCACCCCTATGCTCACTGAATGTATGTACATTTGGGCTCCATGGTCTTTTCTGTCATACATTGGAAGGGAAGTATGCCAGACACAGAGAGGTCAGTGACACAGCCCGTTAAGCAGCAGAACGAGAATCTCAGGTAGTGAAGCCTGATGGAAATCAGAAGTGTCCAGTTAGTCATCGTGTTACCCTGGAAAGACGGTAAGCAGATTGCATATGACTACACCTTTCCATCTATATTGGCTGACACCTACCTACAGTGCTATGAAGCTGAAGGGGGTGGTGCTGCTAGGGAGACCCAGAAGATAAATAAATACATTGGATTGGTACCATAATATAACTTTGATCCAATAGGATCAGGGACCCTTTGAGCATAGGGCAAGTGTGCTCTCAGATTCCTTAGAGTTGGGTGACAAACTCTTTACAGAAGCCAAGGACTCCAGAGTGACCAGCTTCCTTTTCCAGAGACTCAGTGTTGCAATCCAGAGAGGAAATGCCTGCAGCATTTTGAGCACACAACCCACTGCCAGGGAGCTGAGTGAAGTATTGGAGATGTAGGCTCTGTGGTGTCATGCATATTGTTCTTCTCAGTAGTGTGTCTTTTTAATGTGTGTTGTTTCAAATAAAGTTCACAAACAGCATGTGGGGGTGGTAGAAGAAAATACTTGAACAGCTCTGGGGAGAAATCTGAGGTTTACTTGAAGTATGTTTATTCTCTTCTGAGGCTGTGAGTCTCCAGTCAGTTCTTAGGTGGTACCTTTCCATATTGTGTACTTGCATGTATTTTTTAATTCACAAGGCTGTTGCCCACCAAGGTAGGGTGACCCCCCTCCCCCCAAAAAATAAAAAAAGGAAACTCAAGTCATCATCATTTATTTGGTATCTGTCATGCCAAAAATGTGCTGACAATTCAAATGACCCTTTGAACTGTAACATCCCCACCCTTTCGGGTGCAGGCACTGTACTTCCACCTCCAGGACTCAAGTTCGGCTAATTGGTTTTCCCAAATCTCTTCATAAATACGAACTTGCTGACATTCCAACAGCACATCAAATTCCTAAAACTGCTTTTTACCACTTGCCTGGATCTAATGTGCACGCACATGCCTGCTGTATGCTCAAGCTAATATTACTTAAACCCTTCACACCCTCCTTCCCAACGCTTTCCGGGAGTACCCTTACTCTTTGTTCTTTCACCCAAGATTATACACCCTCTTGGCTGTCTGTAAATTGAACAAATGGGGTGAGAGATTGATAAGGAAATTAAATGTAGGTAAATACCCCTGTACTGAATATGGGAGTAAACTATAATAGGAGAAATGATTGTTACTGAAAAATCACATAAATGAAATAATGAGAAATTCATTAGCTACATTAGCAAACAGTCAAATATCCTTCAGGTATATGCATGGTAAAATGATAAAAGAAATAGACCAAATTTAGAATATGCAGTGGTAATGAGGTGTCCACACCAAAAAAAAAGGGGGGGAGGGGGAATCCAAAGACACGATACAAAATTGCTCACAGAGCTAAGAAAATGTTACAATATAAGATTGAAATCACTACTAATACACTTAGGCTGATAAAAAAAGGAGGCATTAATACCACAAACTATTATCACTGGATACAAGGAATATTTTCCTTGGCACCATCAATGGGGAGAATGAGATGTCACAGTTGTAAAGGTGGGGGGGAAAAAACAATGCTGAAAGGCTACCAGAAATTTTTCTTCATAAATAAGAGGACCCCCTTCCCCCAGATTTGGACATATTTACAAAATAGACAAAATTGTAAAGTTGTTCTTTTCTGTTTCCATTTAATAAATATTAATAATGCAGTGCATTGTATATACTTGCACATAATCTAAAGAGTAACTTTCTCACTATTGAGATGACTGTACCGTAAGTGCACAGAGTGGGAGTTAATGAACCGTTTCCTGCATCAGCAGGTAACACTTCAATGTTGACATATCTTCTGCCCCCTCTCCCTTGCATGTGCATATTTTTTAAAATGTGATAAAAATGTCAATACTGTATATTATAGTGTATACAGTAGGGCCCTGCTTTACGGCGTTTCATCTTACAGCATTCCGCTAATACAGCGATTTCAAATTATGACCAAAATTTGCTATACGGCAAGTGATCTTTTAAATACGGCGTGCCCCACTCAGTTTGTTTACATTCTCCGTGAGCACATCTATTATGTCTGGAAACTTCCCAGAATTTCAAGTGTTTCAAAGTTATTGTGTATTTTATATGTACTCTGATAATTATGCTTATGTGTACTTTTTTTTTTCAACAAGTTGGCTGTCTCCCATCGAGGCAGGGTGACCCAAAGAGAAAGAAAATCCCCAAAAAGAAAATCCTTTCATCATCATTCAGATATTTGGGAGCGGACGTGTCAGCGGATGGGTCTATGAAAGATGAGGTGAATCATAGAATTGATGAGGGGAAAAGGGTGAGTGGTGCACTTAGGAGTCTGTGGAGACAAAGAACTTTGTCCTTGGAGGCAAAGAGGGGAATGTATGAGAGTATAGTTTTACCAACACTCTTATATGGGTGTGAAGCATGGGTGATGAATGTTGCAGCAAGGAGAAGGCTGGAGGCAGTGGAGATGTCATGTCTGAGGGCAATGTGTGGTGTGAATATAATGCAGAGAATTCGTAGTTTGGAAGTAAGGAGGAGGTGCGGGATTACCAAAACTGTTGTCCAGAGGGCTGAGGAAGGGTTGTTGAGGTGGTTCAGACATGTAGAGAGAATGGAGCGAAACAGAATGACTTCAAGAGTGTATCAGTCTGTAGTGGAAGGAAGGCAGGGTAGGGGTTGGCCTAGGAAAGGTTGGAGGGAGGGGGTAAAGGAGGTTTTGTGTGTGAGGGGCTTGGACTTCCAGCAGGCATGCGTGAGCGTGTTTGATAGGAGTGAATGGAGACAAATGGTTTTTAATACTTGACGTGCTGTTGGAGTGTGAGCAAAGTAACATTTATGAAGGGGTTCAGGGAAACCGGCAGGCCGGACTTGAGTCCTGGAGATGGGAAGTACAGTGCCTGCACTCTGAAGGAGGGGTGTTAATGTTGCAGTTTAAAAACTGTAGTGTAAAGCACCCCTCTGGCAAGACAGTGATGGAGTGAATGATGGTGAAAGTTTTTCTTTTTCGGGTCTTCCTGCCTTGGTGGGAATCGGCCAGTGTGATAATAAATAAATAAATACATAAATCAACACTTTCACCTCACACATAATCACTGTTTTTGCAGAGGTGCCCAGAATACAACAGTTTAGAAGTATATATGTATAAAAATACACAATATATCTCTCCAAACTGCCTACCTAAATATGCTTATATACTTACACACTTATGCTTATATACTATATACTTATACACTGTGCTGGCATGTAGGTACACATTAAAATCACTAAGTCTCTCTCTACTCATGATGCCATAGTAATACTATGTAATAATAATCTCTCTTGGGCACATTAAATGTCTTATTTTATGTTAATAAAGACATTTTCATTAATCCATCTATGGCATTTTCTTCAAAATTATATAAAAAACACATTATGTAGCAATGTGTGGTGTAAATATTATGCAGAAAATTCGGAGTGTGGAAATTAGGAGAAGGTGTGGAGTTAATAAAAGCATTAGTCAGAGGGCAGAAGAGGGGTTGTTGAGGTGGTTTGGTCATTTAGAGAGAATGGATCAAAGTAGAATGACATGGAAAGCATATAAATCTATAGGGGAAGGAAAGAGGGGTAGGGGTCGTCCTCGAAAGGGTTGGAAAGAGGGGGTAAAGGAGGTTTTGTGGGTGAGGGGCTTGGACTTCCAGCAAGCGTGCATGAGCGTGTTAGATAGGAGTGAATGGAGACGAATGATACTTGGGACCTGACGATCTGTTGGAGTGTGAGCAGGGTAATATTTAGTGAAGGGATTCAGGGAAACCGGTTATTTTCATATAGTCGGACTTGAGTCCTGGAAATGGGAAGTACAATGCCTGCACTTTAAAGGAGGGGTTTGGGATATTGGCAGTTTGGAGGGATATGTTGTGTATCTCTATACGTACATGCTTCTAAACTGTTATATTCTGAGCACCTCTGCAAAAGCAGTGATAATGTGTGAGTGTGGTGAAAGTGTTGAATGATGATGAAAGTATTTTCTTTTTGGGGATTTTCTTTCTTTTTTTTGGGTCACCCTGCCTCGGTGGGAGACGACCGACTTGTTGAAAAAAAAAAAAAAAAAAAAACATTATACATACACTTACAGAATAAAAATTAAATTGACATAAATATGAGATTTGTTTACAAAGCGGCTCTGTTAATGTCGGAAGAATTATGTTTTCTCTAGTCAAACACTGGGGGATACTAACTGTAGATAAATATTCCTTTCGTATGCCTTCACTCTATATATAGCAATTCACAACCCTTGTGGGTTTAGTGCTTTTTTATTATGATTCTAATAATAATAACTTGCAGTAATAATTTGTAATAATAATTAATAATTTGTCAGAGCATCATTCCTTCTAAAAATTACATGAGAATGAAAGTGTCAGTCTTTATTTATTCTACTGTACCACTGTGGAGACAACTTATACACAATGTAAGGTGTTTGTATGAATGTTTATGAACCACAACCAGATGCATCCTCTGTTTGCATAATGGGTGGGGTAGCCAGGCTGGCTTCCCTACACTGCCCTACCTACCACACCACTTTGTACAAATAAATACTTTTCACCTTTCACCCTACATTAAGACTACAAATATTTTAAGGTAAGTAATGAGTGTACTGTATATGCATTTTATCACTCTATTTAAACATCGTCGTATATTATGTGTGGGAGGGGGTGGCCAGGAGAGCTACCACACCTAACTTCTTACAGTAAATGCTACTCACTTTTTGCCCTACATTAAGACTACGAATATTTTGAGGTAAATAATAGAGTGTACTGTGTGTGTATTTTACTTTTTATTGTTTTTTAATGCCTAAGTTCTATTGCTAACTTAATATATGTTAGTGTAAACTTGTTATCTGGTATTTATGTGCATTTATAAGTGGGAAAAAATGGCGTTCTGCTTTCCAGGAAAATCTGCTTTCTGGCAGTAGCCTGGAACCTAACCTTCTGTATAAGTGGGGCCCTACTGTATATACATTATACTGTATGTACATACTGTATATGCATTATACTATATACATGCATTATCTGGATACACATTATACTGGCCATGTATTATATTGTATATAGTACCTTATACTGGATATACATTGTATAAACTTCAGTATCATGTCTGAGTCCAGTTTAACAGCTGTCATGCATATATTTTATTAAAGGAGGTAGCAGGCCGGATAATAAAATAAAAATATTTAGTCTTCATCTGGGCAACATAATGCAGATTACTGATAAACTGACATATTCTCTGTGGTTCACATTTTGCAACATGTAAACATACTCTGCTTCATAAAATATATTCTCAACTAATCACTTTTCTTAAAGATGTACAGTACTGTGTTGCATTTTTTAAATATTATTATTTTTCTTTCAACAAACTGGCTGTATCTCACCGAGGCTGGGTGACCCAAAAAGAACAAGAAGTTTCTCTTTAACTTTAGTAATGTACACAGGAGAAGGGGTTACTAGCCCTTTGCTCCTGGCATTTTAGTCGCCTCACAACATGCATGGCTTATGGAGGAAGAATTCTGTTCCACTTTCCCATGGAGATAAGAGGAAATAAGCAAGAACAAGAACTAGTACGAAAATAGAACAACACCCAGAGGGATGTGTGTATATATACAGTGGACCCCCGCATAGCGACCTTAATCCGTGCAAGAGGGCTGGCTGTTATGCGAAATGTTCGGTATGCGAATGAATTTTCCCCATAAGAAATAATGGAAATCAAATTAATCCGTGCAAGACACCCAAAAGTATGAAAAAAAAATTTTACCACATGAAATATACATTTTCCTACACACAAAGAGAAGGATACATGCACAATAGTAGAGTAGTACATGCACAATATATATTGTGCATGTACTACTCTACTAAATGAAGAATAAATGACACTTACCTTTATTGAAGATGCAGCAATGACTGATGAGACACTGTGTCCTGGGAGTGCCTTTTCCTCCTGAGTACTGTAGGTCCTGTTTGGTATTTTCTTCCAGAACAGGCCTTATCACACTGTGTATGTCACTACGATTCTTAAATCTCTCAAACCAACCTTTGCTGGCTCTAAATTCACCAATATGAGCACTAGTTCCAGGCATTTTCCCTGTTCACCTGGGTGTTAGTCGACTGGTGTGGGTTGCATCCTGGGAGACAAGATTAAGGACCCCAATGGAAATAAGTTAGACAGTCTTCGATGACACTGACTTTTTTGGGCTATCCTGGGTGGCAAATCCTCTGGGGTTAATTGTTTCTTGGTATTCTCAATAAGCCACACCAACAACGGTGCTACAGCAGCAGCAGCAGCTGACGGTGGTACAGCAGCAACAGACGATGCTACAGCAGCAGCAGACGATGCTACAGCAGCAGCAGCAGCTGACGGTGGTACAGCAGCAACAGACGATGCTACAGCAGCAACAGACGATGCTACAGCAGCAGCAGACGATGCTACAGCAGCAACTGACGATGTTACAGCAGCAGCAGACGATGCTACAGCAGCAGCAGCAGCAGACGATGCTACAGCAGCAGCAGCAACTGACGGTGGTACAGCAGCAACAGACGATGCTACAGCAGCAGCAGACGATGCTACAGCAGCAGCATACGATGCTACAGCAGCAGCAGACGATGCTACAGCAGCAGCAGACGATGCTACAGCAGCAGCAGACGGTACTACAGCAGCAGGAGCAGCTGACGGTGGTACAGCAGCAGCAGCTGACAGTGCAGCAGCAGCTGACAGTGCAGCAGCAGCTGACGGTGGTACAGCAGCAGCAGCAGCTGTACCACCAATAGTAGCGATGGTTGATTGGGGTTTATTATACAACCTGGCCAGCTCGGAGACACGCACTCCACTTTCATACTTATCAATGATCTTTTTCTTCATCTCCATAGTAATTCTCACCCTTATTGCTGTAGGGTTGGCACTAGAAGCTTTCTTGGGGCCCATGGTCACTTATTTTCCAGAAAAAAATCACCAAAAACACTGTAATAATACGAAATGTTCCGATTGTATGCTTGGATGTTACGGCGGAGGCTGGCTGGTAAACAATGCCACCGGCGGAACATGTGAGCGTGGCTCAGGCCGCACATTGGACGTGTCTCGGACGAAGGGCGCTGAGCGGGTTTTTGGGCGGTATGCGAGGCAAAATTTTAGCGATCAAAGCGTCCGGTATGCGGATTGTCCGTTATGCAAGGCGTCCGGTATGCGGGGGTCCACTGTATGCTTGTATATGCATATGTAATGTGACCTTAGTATAAGTAGCAACATGTATCTGAAATCTTGCATGTTTAAGAGACAGAAAAAAGATGCCAGCAATCCTACCATCATGTAAAACAATTATTAAAGGATTTCGTTTTACACTCGCTTGGCAGGGCGGTTGCTGTCTACCAACCTATTACCTAGGTTAAATATTGTTATTTTATATTACAGTCGACCGTCATTTAGCACGATTTGGGTATTGCATGATTGAAGAATTGCGGCACAATTTTATGTAGCACGTCTTATAATTAATTTAACACGGCTCAGTTTGTGGGAAGGAAAAAAAAAAAATTCTCTTTTGCTCAAGTGGCCTCCTCGTTGTGGAGCAGCCGGGGAGCCCTCCCGCCATCCCCTACCACTCCCTGACACCACCCCACCATCCCAGCGTTCGTAATTCGTGTGTGTGTCCAATTCAGTCTTTCTCTGCTACAAGGCAGCTGTGTTTGAGAATTGTGTTATATTTTAATTACTGTATCTTGTATCTGGCAAGCAATCGTGATACCCAGTAGCCATACCACTGTTGCTGAAAGTGGCACAAAGAGGTATAAGCACTTAAGTCTTAAAATTAACAAAGAAACAAAGATATTAGATAAGATATAACCTGTAGCTGTAATAAAGTGTAACTTTGTACACAGAAAAAGAAGTAAACATGAGTTTGTGACTGAATGACTGACTTACTGACTGACTGAACTGACTGATTGACTGAGTGACTTAGTGAGTGACTTGACCAACTTACTGAGTGACTTGACTGACTGACTTAATGAATGACTTGACTGACTGAATGGATGACTTAAGACACTCCAGTACAACCATCGACTTCAGTACCAGAACCTCTCCCATCCACCTCAGACCAGTAGGGCCACAGCATAACTCTCCACTCTCTTCACAATCATCCACAAACACCAGCACCCACAATTTAAGGTAAGAAATGCTATTATTTCTATTATATTTGTAGTTTTAAGCAGTAAAAACAATATATCACAACAACGAACTACAACTACATATTCACTTTTATTTTTGTAAGATGTGGAGGCCTAAAAAAAAGTTGTTTGGCTTTTTGGGGACTCCCAGGAACGTAACCCTATTTTTCCCACAAGTTCTTCAGTTCATCTAACACGATGGCATTTTCAGGAACATAACTACCATGCTTAATGACTGTCTACTGTATTTTTTTTTAATGGCCTTCTGCTAAGGCAGGGTGACCCAAAGAAGACAACACATTCACCAACATTCACTCAGTCACCATTTTTCCAGACATGTGGCAACATCCCAATCAGATTACTTTCTGACTGCAGCATCCCCCACTCCTTCAGAGTGTAGGCATTGCATTTCCCATGTCATGGACTCAGGTCCTGCTAATGAGTTTCATTGAATCCCTTCGCAAGTTACCATGCTCTTGCTCCAACAGCATGTCGAATAACATGCTTACTCAGATTTGTTGGATGTTCAAACTCTTAAAACTCAAAGCCTCTTTTACACCCTCCAGCAGTTCCTGGGATGACCCCCCGACCTCTCCTACCCCATCTTATTATTATTATTATTTTTTTTAATGAACTGGCTGTACCCTACCGAGGCAGGGTGACTTAAAAAGAAAAATTAAGTAGTTATCAATATTTTTATTTATTATTATAGTATTAGTTGGGGCATTATGGTTAAGGAACATTTTTACACAATTGTTTTTTGAGATTGTGTTTATTAAATAACTTGCATATTCAAGCTTGCCTGCATAGTCTGTACAGTATTGAGTTTTTTTTATTTTTTATTTATTTTTTTTTTTTTTGTAGAAATTTGAAGGTTATGTATTTTGCCAGTATGTTGTGATAGCACAAAATTCTAAGTTGTCTTATCAGCAGTGCTGCACTATATACTGTTGCAACAGCAAATAAACAATTAAGAGTTTACTTTGGCATTTAGTAAATTCAGTATATTCAGTAACTTCATTAAAAATTCTTACTCCATATCCTTCTCATGCAACATTATTCATAAATTTTTATATATTTATTTTTTATTGGTGTTTTCACAGGTCTGTCACAACATCTGGCTACTTCAGATATATAATAAAGGATCATTCAGTTTGTTTTAGCATGGGTTCCTTCAACTGTTAGTGCATTACTTCTTCAGCAGTTCTGTGAAATGTTCGTAGGAGCTGAACTCTTGTCTAATACATCAGCCAGTATTTGAGCCAAAAGCTATCGTGCAGTTAAATAATTGTTAGAGGTGATGGATATTATATAGTATAGTATTACACCAGCAGGTTTTGATATTAACGAGTGCTCAACAATTGCAGCAGTAGGTAGCAATTGGTCAGTAAAAGGGACAGATGTGGTATAATGCATTAAACTGCATTTGTGTTTCTTTTACCATTGTGTCAGTATTTTATACCATTCTTTCCACTGTATTGATTATAGTTGTAAATTATTAGGAGAGGGTCATTGATCATTCACTTTATACTGCAGGACTTTGCAGAAGCAGGGTTTTCAAGTGCAAAAGAAAGAGATTAAGAAGCACTGAGTCATAATCAAATGTTACAGCCTAAAGGTTGCAAAATTTATGAAGTTGCAGGTGTTTGGCAGCACAGTATTTCCCATGCTGAAAAATGAAATTGCTGTTGCCTTTTAACCCTTTCAGGGTCCGTCCTGTAGCTCTATGGCTTTGAAGCCGTAGATCTACGCCATGAGCTCAGCTCACTCAGATAAGCTGTGAGTGGTAAATTTGGGCCTAGGTATGAGAGAATACATAAAACAAATCCTGCGGCACGCAGTGCACAATGAGGGAAAAAAACTGCATCTAATTTTGGATTAAAACAGCGACTTTGCTGTGTTTTTTCGTATGTTTTTTACAGTTGTATTTGCAATTTCTTGGTCTCATTTGATAGAATGGAAGATATGTTACAGAAATAGAGATGATTTTGATTGGTTTTGATACTGAAAATATCTTGAAACTAAGCTCAAAGTAGCAGAAATGTTAATTTTTGCCGATGTTCAAGAGTAAACAAATGTCACGCATCTAATATGCGTCAGCTGGCGGGTCTAATATATGTTCACAAATGTAGTCATATTATTTATACAATTACTAGAATATTGGATAGTAGTAAATCTTCCATTATTTTGTGTGAATAATAATTCATTATGTGAATAAAAAATCAAAATGGAAATCATTTGTAAAGCCAGAAAACATAACTAATGAACAGAGGAAATGTTAGTTTAGTGCCAGGAATGCCTTCATTGTTTATTCTGGACCCTGTTTTGAAATTGGAATATTTTGAACTTTGTGTTAAATTGGCCAAATTACCAATTTCCAATCATTTTATTGGGTAGTTAAAACAGTTGACTGGGCAATTTCTTGTGCTCAATCGATAAGATAGAAGTAATACTAGCAAAATAGCTAAGAATTTGGTCGACTGGAATAATGTAATTGGCCTAAAATGGGAGTCAAAATCAGCAAAATCGCTGATGCATAAGTATCGCAGACACATCAAAATTTGTGAGAGCATAATTTCATCAGTTTTCCATCAAATTTTGTATTTTTTGTTTTATTACCTTCAGAAAAAGATTCTCTTCCATTTCATTGAAAAAATAATAATTTTTTTTTTTTTTATTCAATTTCTTGGACCCTGGCTGTCACTTTTGAGATTTGGCCTCTGGACCCTCAAAGGGTTAATTTCCAAGGCCTAGTGAATACAGTATATTTACACTTCATTTTCCTTAATAATTATAAAATTAACAGCAATGTGTAATACAGTGGACCCCCGGTTAACGATATTTTTTCACTCCAGAAGTATGTTCAGGTGCCAGTACTGACCGAATTTGTTCCCATAAGAAATATTGTGAAGTAGATTAGTCCATTTCAGACCCCCAAACATACACGTACAAACGCACTTACTTAAATACACTTACATAATTGGTCGCATTCGGAGGTAATCGTTATGCGGGGGTCCACTGTACTGTATTTAATTTGTAATGGACACTTTTAAGAAGTTTTATGCATAATTTTTGGACTGCATTTTTGGGATGCTTTATGAAGCAGTCTCAATTCTTATGTTGTAATGGAAGTAATCCATACTTTTCCACAGTTAGTTTTTAAAGTCCAGTTTGCTGCTTGTGCTGTGCAGTTGTTATTGAGCATTTTAAATACTAGTTGGGATTGTAATGGTTGTTAACATTGTGTGAGGAAGCTTCTGTGACTATGGTAAGTGGCATACTTGATGAAGCTGCATAAGTAATGAGTTGATGCTATTGTCAGTAGATACATGTACTCAAAACTTAAATAGCTTTTTAATTTGTGCTTTGTTTTCTGCACAGGTTGTACGCTTGTGTGCCAAATCCCGGGAAGCTATTGATTCTCCAGTTTCATTCTTGGCCTTACATAACCAAATCCGTAGTCTTGAGGAGTAAGTATTGTGTGTCTTGGGGAAAAATGTATGCAAGGATAATTACCTTTTTTTTTTTTTATCATGGGTGTTTTCCACTAAATGGCTGCATCTGTACACTGGACTGCCACACATTTCTTCTCTTCTGCCAAGACATACAGTAACTGGCAACACCTGTGTTGCAGTATGTAAATAAAAAGAATGCCTGCAACCTAGAGAATTAGATAAAAAGAATACCTGGAACCTACAGTGGCTGGAACAGAT